>NW_028227275.1:37075000-37217500 GCF_978045245.1 Mus caroli
TAAAAAAAAAAAAAAAGAATGGACAAGGTTATTCGTCAGTTATCACTTTGATACAAATCCATGCCTGTGTTGACAGTGAGCCCTGGGAGATCTTTCTATGTGGTCCAGGCCTACTGTTCACAGAATTCACCCTGTATTTCTCACCCTTGAGGTAGACCGGGCTTCTTTGGCCTTCTGGGAATCAAAGTCAATCATGTGATTCACTTTTGCCACAAAGCTATGAGCTAAAGTGACGGGCATCATTGTCACCCCTAATTAGTGCAATTACAGGATACTCCCTGGAGTCTGAACTTCACATGAACTGCTAGTGACCTTTGCCGTTGCATAGTCATACCCATACCCATACACACACATATACACATACCCATACACATATACATAAACATACACACATATATACACATACATATACACATACATATACACATGCCTTTCTCTCTCTCTCTTTAAAATAAAATAAACCTTGCCTGAGATTGCTTGACATGGAACCATACACGTCATATTCTGTACAATACATGCTGCGTGTGTAGCAAGAGTATTTTTTTCCCCTTAAATAATAAAACCATTGTTCTGCATCTTTCCTTAAGGTGGACTTAGGTGAAGGCAAGATCTGCTTCTGTTGTGAAGAATTTCAACCAGCCAAATGCACAGACAAAGAAAATGCCTTGAAACTCTTCCCGGTCCAGCCTTGTAGTGCTGTACACCTTCTGCTTAAGGTATGATGGCCAGCTCATAGTCTCTACCAGGAAATGCTCCACAGGGGCCCAAGAAGGCTGTTCCTTGAGATATTCCCATTTGGTGGCTGCCTGAAAATGGTCAGGCTGCTACAAGCAAGTATGAGCAGCCCTAATAACCTGAAGTTCCTGAGCAACCCTTCACTAACCTGCCGTTAGAATGGAGTGTAGAGGAGGCCATAGATTGTGTTTTAAATTATGTGCAGACAGATTCCATTGCATATAAGAATTATAAACTGGCCTACAGAGTGAGTTCCAGCACAGCCAGGGCTGCACAGAGAAACCCTGTCTTGAAAAAAACCCAAAAAACCCAAAAAACAAAACAAAACAAAACAAAAAAGAATTATAAGCTGGTGAAAAATGCAAAGGAGTCTAGCTATGCGTATGTATATGCTTGCACACACATCCGAGGTGTAGCTTTCTGGAAAGCCGCATTTGCACGCTCACTTGGCATTGTCGTTCATTCGTAGTGAGTTGTGTGTTGAATGTCACCATTCTATGACACATAGACTAAGATCAGCCAGAAAATGGCAGTAGACCCTTGAGTTCTTTATATCTTGTTTAATAGGCAACACTAAATAAAGAAATTTAGGAGAATACACCAAGGATTCAGGTCAAAGAGAAATGCAAACTCAGCCTTTATAATGGAGCTGAGCTACTGAAGTCTGACTGGATTGGGTGGCAAAATCAGCTAATGGCCTCTTAGCTGTTGTTAGTCAACCACTTCTTTAGATCTTTGCTTTTCAGGGAGGAGGAGGAAGCTTGGAGAGAGAATTCTGCAGAGCTTCAAGCTCTGGGTAGCATAAGACTTAAAAATGACCTGCTTGCCTTGGTTTCTGCATGTTTGACTGTTGAGTCATCTGGAACTTTCTAAGCCTGACTTAGCTTGAGGAAAGCCCCTGAAGGAGCCAAGGCTGTAGCCACAGCAACCTTCAGTGTTGACTTAGCTGCTATTTTAAGGAAAGAAGACCTATTTACACTCTCTGACTGCTCCTGGTTCCCACTGTGTGGTAGCTGAGTGCCCGGGCCACTACTGCCTGTTGCTCCCAAAACAGAAGCAGTGACCACGTTAAGCAGATTCCATCCTGCAGGAAGTGCTGTCCCTTGGGCTAGAGGGATCTTTATAGATACTATTCAGAGGCTTGCAAAAAAAAAAAAAAAAAATGGTCCCTCTGTGTCTTTGGAAAATTGGCTCTAGCACCCCTGAGGATACTGAACTCTGTCACACCAAGCTCCTTCTATAAAATGGCATAGGATAGATAGCACATAGCCTTTACACATTCTTCTGCATGGTTGCAATGCATTTTGCAAATAGTTGTTATATCACTTAAGAAAAAAAAAAAAAGATAGGAAAAGGGCCTGCCCATGTTCAGCATAGTCTTGTTTGTTTTTGTTTTTGTTTTTGCTTTTGTTTTGAGTAGTTTCCATTTTGGTTCAGTTGAATCTGAGAAGGTGAACCCATGGATATGGTAGGGTTCTTTGGGTTACTTATTTTCTTAAATTGGAGTTTGGCCTGGCACTCAGATGCTCCTGCCTCGAGCCTTCAGAGTGCTAGGGTTATAGATGTGTCTTATTATATGTAGTCTAGCTTGTTTTTGTTTGTTTGTTTGTTTAGACAGTTTTACTGTATTACCAGTCCAGGTTTGAACTTATGACCCTCCTGCCTTAGTCTTCAAAGTAGCTGGAATTATAAGATTTTAAAGTAAGAAATCTATATTCTGACCAGGGGGCCATAATAGCCAGCATTTATTTCGCACTTGCACCAGCCCGATGCTATGTGACCCCCTGCCCCCATCAGCTCGGAAGCTTGCCAGTTGAGACAGCATCATTATAAACACATTTTACACATCTCTCTGACCAGTGGTCTTGTTTCCAGAAAGTCCTGTTTGCCCTGTGTGCCTTGAACGCCCTGACCACCACAGTGTGTTTGGTGGCTGCTGCCCTGCGCTACCTCCAGATCTTCGCCAGCAGAAGGCCATGTATTGTAAGTGTGTGGAAGCACTGTGTGGTGTTTCCACCTAACTGTCCATCCCTACTGTGTATGGAAGCACTGTGTGGCATTTCCACCTAGCTGTCCATCCCTACTGTGTGTGGAAGCACTGTGTGGCATTTCCACCTAGCTGTCCATCCCTACTGTGTGTGGAAGCACTGTGTGGCATTTCCACCTAGCTGTCCATCCCTACTGTGTGATCCATTGCTTTTCTCCTGTTACGCTGTTTAACCAGGATGAATCCCAGATGTCTGCAGAGGACGTGGAAGAGCACGGTCGGATTCCAGACCCAGATGACTTTGTGCCGCCAGTGCCTCCCCCTTCTTACTTTGCCACATTTTACTCCTGCACACCTCGGATGAACCGCAGGTATAACTCCTATGTCACGCTGGGGTCTCTGTGGTACGCCCTGCCTTGAGACTGTGTAGTCTCCAGAACACCCCACCCGAGCTCCCACTTTTTTTTTAATCCAAAATCCAGGCAGATTGGTCTGTATGATTAGCTTTCTTCCCCTGTCTTGTTTTTCTCCGATAAACTAGATGACTCCAAAGATAAGTCCCAACCTTGACCTAGAGATAAACTCTTTCAATTTCTTTTAGCTTCCTAGGGAAAACTGACACCTGGTGAGATAACAGCTGTAATTTGACAGCATTGGGGGTTTCTGTTGCCCTGGAAATATGCCCAGTTAGGCAGAATCGATGTTTCATTATAACACCATCAGCTGGTCCCAACAGCGGTGACATTCTTTGCAGCCACCAAGAAAAAAAATTAATTATTAATTGCATCTTTCTGGCTTAGGGAAAAAAATGGATACCATGGTTAATTTTCCTTTTCAAATTCCAGCTCAAAATTTTGACTGTTTTCCTTAAATATCAGAAATTATTATTTGTAGAGTGAAGTAGGTATTCGTCTGGTTGTTAGTAATGCCTAGGATTAAATCTTTAAAGAATGATCTCGTTTATTCAGTCAGCAAACATTACCAATCTTCTTCTCCTTGCTTGGTGCTGTTCTGGGTTATAGAAATTCAAAATGAATTAGTCCAGCTTCCTCTGTTCCTAGCCAGGAGCTCAGTTTAGATCCTAACATGAGAGTTAGGATCACAGCACTCCATGCCCAGAGGTCTTCCAAGCCCAGAAGAGCCAACTGGGTCACCCAGTGAGCTCTGACATCTCTAGAGAAGTGACTTTATGCTGAGTTTAAAGGTTAAACTCCAAAGAGAAAAAAGTCTCTGGTATCTAAGGGGAGATTAGCATCTTTAGCTTGATATCTGGGATCAAGCATGTGTAGTTTGGGATATCTGTAGTACGCGTAGAGTCATCAGACAGATGTTGTCCATGTTTGGAAAAACACTTTCTAATGTTCATTGTTCAGAACAGCTATGAATGCATTTGGAAGAGGCCCCACCTAGGCTCTGCTCTCGTTCTTTGACTCTTATCCCACCCCTCCTGGAACACCTACCCAGGCAGAGGCAGAGATGGTCAGAAAGCTGGGAGAGGGACTGTCAGCTAGGTGAACAAATTATCTTGGGACAGCAAGGCTTTTCTTTGTTTGGGGAGTGGTCTGCTGACATTGCAGAACATGGAGCAAGGATGGAGTGATTCTGACCCTTTCAGAAACTGAGAGGAGCAGTGCGGATGCTGAAGAGGGTTGGTGAGAAAGCACGTGTTCCCTGTGGGTAGTCTCTGGGTTTTACCCCCCCCCCAAGCTGATTCTTCTCCATTACTACTCATAGAGGATCCCAGAGAAAACAACTTTCAAGCCAATAACAATCCTGTTCATCCCTGTCTTAGTCAGAGTTCTATTGAATCAAAGAGTCACCACGGCCATGGCAACTCTTATAATGGAAGGCATTTAACTGAGGCTGGCTTATAGTTTAGGCCACTGTCATCATGGTGGGAAGCATGATGGCAGGCAGGCAGACATGGTGCTCGAGAAGGAGCTGAGAGTTCCACCTCTGAATCTGCAAGTATCAGGAAGGGAGAAAGCTACTGGGCCTCGAAACCTTAAAGCCCACCCCCAATGACACACCCACTCCAACAGGGTAACACCTCCTAATCCCTCCCAAGTAGTGCCACTCCTGATGACTAAGCATTCAGGCATATAAGCCTATGGCAGGCATTCCTCATCCAACCACCACAGTCTTACCTAGACTTTCCTTTGGTGCTGACCTTGAGGTGTTGTCCATCGAAATGCAGCATCAGTCGTCATCATAATGACATAATGACATCATAGGAGTCATTCATTTTGTGATCATGCTTTGGAAAATGCCATGTTCAATTTCTGGGTTTCCTTCTGGAAGAGATTTTGTGGTAGTTTAGCATCTAAGATGAGAGCCCACTCATCCTTGGAAATCTGATGCTTACCTCTGTGGATGCAAAGATAGCCAATGGGTTATTGTGAATGCCATACCTCTATGGGTGCAAAGATAGCCAATGGGTTATTGTGAATGCCATACCTCTATGGGTGCAAAGATAGCCATGGGTTGGGGATGTCAGAGTGGGCAGGCAAGCAGAACTAGGAATAGGCAAGGGATTCAGCAATTCTCTTTCTTAGCTGGAGGGGCAAAGGCAGGGTTTATAAATGCTAGAAAGATGACTCATGGCTGTTGATTAAAGACTGAAGCCTCACCATATCTGGAGAAAGTTGGCCTCTCTGATTCAGACAGCTGTGATGTTCATTGGTCAGGATTCTCCCACTAAATCTAGGAAGGGTCTAGTCCTCTGGAGTCACTCAGCAGTTGGAGTTTTTAAACAGCATGAGCTAGGTAGGAGAGTTGGAACGAAATCCATGCCTGAGTCCTTGTCTATGGCGAATATCTTACTTAGGACAGCTTTGACAGGAACCCTCCAGACCAGGGAGAGTGTTTCCATGGGACTTCTTTGTGCACTGGATGCTTGACACTTTACACAGCCACTCTGGGGAGCACCCAAAGTCACGTGCCAGTATAAAACCTCGCCTCTACCCTTTCAGGGGAGCATAAATGGGCACAAGAAATAAGATGAGTTTTAAATCCAGTTACCGCCTCTCCCCTTCAGTCTCTTAGATGCATCTGGCCTTGAGTCTGTCTTTTTATCTGTAAGGTTCCCTCTTTTCTTTTCTTCATATTCTAAGAAGAGAATTTTTTTTTTTTTTTTAAAGAAGAGACATTGTTATGGGTCATTTCTTGTTGAGTTTCTTTTTCTAGTACCTACTGAGCACAGGGCTCTCGGTTTTGTTTTACCTTTTGCTTTTTTTAATTACTTTAAAATTTCAGTTCTGTGTTTTCTAATGTCTTTTCTTCCTTTTCTTATATGCGCTAAATACTGGCAGGGAATCTTATGAGTTTGGTTTTCCTTTTAATTTTTCTGTCAAGGGTCCTACAACCACAGTAAAAACAACAACAACAACAACACCACAACAACAACGTGTGTGTGTGTGTGTTGTCATCTCTGGAAACACTATGGCTATCAGACTGTAGATCCTCATGATCCAAAAAAAGAAGTCCTGCTCAATATGACTCAGTAGCCAGTGTTGGTTCAAGTTTAGTTTAAGTTTTTTTGGTTTAAGTTTAGCACAATATAGAAAAGTTGTCTGGTGTAGCATAATTCTGTGTGTACAATAAAGCTTAAGGGATTGAATTGCATTGAAACTCTTAACGTACGTGTCACTTCTTCCATAAAGATGGGTTCTTTTGTTAAAGTTTATTTATGTAGTCTATGCATGTAAGTGCTCTATCTGCGTGTCTGCCTACGTGGTAGAAGAGGGCATTGGATTTCATTGTAGATGATTCTGGGATACCATGTGATCACTGGAAATTGAACTCAGAACCTCTGGAAGAACAGGCAGTGCTCTTAACCCATGAGTCATCTCTTTAGCCCTGGAAACTGGGATTTATAGACAGACTACCTATGTTATCTTAAGGACTTGGAGGAGGATCAGGTGTGGTCATACAGATAGTGCAGAAGGCATCCAGGCTACTAATAAAATTCATTTCTAGCCTTCTCGGTGGGAAAAACGGGTTCTGCATCAGTTCCTTTGAAGAGACAACCTTGCATGTTTAAAATGTCTGGTTTTCCGGTGCTTATCTGTGAGCACAGGGACCTCAAACCCTCTCTAACAACAACAAAAACTACTACTTAAGAAGTACTTGAAAAGGGAAAGCATCTAACGTTGGTTGGGAGAAAGGCAATTTGGAAAGGAAGAGTATAATTGAGTAGTTCTGTGCTAAGGCAGAGACATCATATACTTATGTTGCTGAGTGTAGCAGATGGTACAGTCTCAGGAACCCCAAATACCCCGTGGTGGAGCAACAGAAGGGGGTGTGTGTGAAGAACGGAGTAGAAATAGCTGACGTCAGCAGGAATGGTTGAGGGAGGAAGAGGAGCCCCGGGAGAAGTTAGCTTTAACCAGGAAAACAGCAGCTGGTTCTTCAGTCCCGGTCCCATGACAGAGTAACTGTCTCAAGTCAGCCTCTCTGGATCTTGGTAATAGTGAGATTCTTTTAAAGTTTCTCCACTGAAACTGTCGGTTAGCTATAGCTTTGTTGTTGGGAGCGAGGTGTCACTATTCCAAATGGACGCAGATCTTTTTGTCAACTCAGCCAGGTCTGTCACATCAAGTTCAGAGAAAAATAGAATGTTAACCCACCTCTTCCTTTGCTCTTGCTAGGACTCCTGTTTCTGAATTTTATCCAGTGCCACCCACCTGGCCCAGGGCATCATTAGTCAGGGAGTAACCCAAGGAGCATGTGCGAGCCACTCTGTGATCCTTTCTGCGAGCTCCTGTTTTATCTCGGAGCTGGGGGCAATGCTCACATTTTGTTCGAAATTAGTTCCCCCCTTTAAAAAAGTTATCCAACAGTGAATTCCTCTCACGAATCAGATGTGAAGGAAACCAAGGCAAGAAGCTTTTTCTGTGAACAACTACAGGAGAGCGCCAAGATTCTTCTTATCGTTAGTTGCCTTGGCCGTTGTTAGCGATGTGCTTCAGTGGTATTTTGTATATCCACCTCATTGTGCAACCATCACCTCTAACTCTCTCCAAAGCATTATCCTCTCCCGTAAGCAATTGCCAAGTCCATAAACACTAAGCAGCCACTCCCTAGCCCCTCCCTCAGAGCCTGGCAGCCACCTATGCTCTCCGTCCCCATGGACACTGCTGTACTAAAAGGAAAAAGGGCATTATGTTTTATACACTGTCATGTCTAAAGGACCCCCTGGGTATTTGCCTAAGGATAGCTTGGATAGTTATTCCTCTTTGGCTGAGCTGCTGTGAGTGTCTTTCCTCTGGGTCCCCTGCCACTCCCTATTTAAAGGCAAAGGCAGAGGGTCCAGGGTCTGCTGCCGTAGGAGAGCCAGTGTACAGAGCGCATCTCCTGATGCCAGGTGCTTTTTCTAGGATGGTTGGTTCTGATGTCATCCCACTGCCCCATATCTATGGAGCACGCATCAAGGGTGTGGAAGTGTTCTGTCCTCTGGACCCCCCACCTCCATACGAAGCTGTAGTGAGCCAGACTGACCAAGAGCAGGTATGTCTACTCCCCAGAGTATATGCTCTTACGTAACCGGAAGGGGTTTATGGGGTTCTCTGAGGATCAAAAAACAAAAACAATGACCCCTCCTTCCTTCTCCCTTCCTTCCTGATGCAGGAGTCTTCATTCCAAATGCCAGAAGGACCAGAAACTGCTGCGAGCCCAGCAGAGCCAGTTTGCACACAGATAACTCAAGGTAACACACACCTTCCCTACTCCAGGCCATAGGTCAATAGAGGAGAACATGGCGGAATGATCTGACTAGTGTTTTGCTGGAGGTAAGCTATTCAAACTCTTAGGGCTTAGAAGTGAGATCTAAAATGTTAACAGGAAAAAGAAAAAAGCATACGCTGAAATAAAGAGACCTACTTCGAACCTTTTCATGAATGATCAGACAATCCCAGGAATCCATGGACTAGAGTGCAGGTTAACTCGTTATTCCCCTGGCTCCCAATCCACTTCCTTGTTCTGTTGAAATGAGCAGGGATCCTTCGAATGAACGTGAGTTTCCCAGTGAGTATTCACATTGTCATTTGTAACCAAAGGTTTTAATGCTAGAATTAAGATTTTTTTTTTTTTTCATCTCTGTGGTCCATGCTAGAGTCAATTTACATTTATCCTTGTAATTTAAGGACACTGTTGTTCCTGCTTTCTGTCTTTGGGGAGGTTTTAAATGGCCTAGAGAATTGTCCACTGGCACAAAATTGCAGCTGGCACTAAATAATGGATTGACTTTCCGCCATGTTGGATGGGGGTAGCTTTTTAGCAGTGCTGTGTGGGCCATTCTTGAATTCACTTTACATTTGTAAGGGGACAGTCCCTGAGCCCCACCACTGAGCTCCAAGCCCCACCTACCCTAAGAAGGATTATAAAACATTGTTCTCTTCCCTTAAGCACATTTGTTCCCCCCCCCCCCCAGGAATTTTCCAATCAGAAACTCAGCTTTCCAGACGTTGCTGCTACGTTTCCTGGCCAGGGCTCATCCTATTCCAGTGTCATTTGCAGATTTATTTTGCAGCCACTGGCTCCTTTGCTAGACTACTGAGAGTGTCCCAATGTGGGCATCCCCCGGGCTTGGCAGATGTGCATCTGCTAGCCTTGGCTCGGCAGTCCACAGGATAGCCCTTCGCCCACATAGGTGGCATCTCCCTGAAGAGCCAGATACTGTGAAAAGCTTTGCTACTCTTGGAGGCTGCATCAGGATGTCGAAACACCCCTAGGAAACAAACCAAACTGATGCTATGGCACAGTCTCTTACTTTTGCCCCCAGGGCTTGTCATTTTTCTTGTTTGCTTGTTTTAAGTGTGGCAGGGTGATTTGGAGAGGGAGGCTTTGCCATGGTGCTGGGAACTAAAAACTGGCTGGGCCACCAGCCTAAGTAAATGTTATTAATTACAGTACTCTTGTCTTGGCAAGTTTGGGCCTACAGGTGTTTCCTGACCAACATTTTGAAGGCTACAGCTGTTGAAATAATGTGTTTTTTATTTTATTTTAAATCAGGTGGGGTTCTTACTAATACGACTGGTGAAGAAAACACATCTGGATCAACTCCTATTTCCAATCTGGTTCAGCCTCCGAGAAGCCGGAGAGCTCTCCCCCTTCTGAGGACAAGATCAAAGAGCGACCCTGTGCTTCACCATTCGGAGGAGAGAGGTGATGTCACTCCTCAAGCTCTTGGTAGACCACTGAGATTTTTGGACTGGTGCTAAGTAGTGTTTAAAGCATCAGGTGGCTCTGGCCAGCTGAGGGCCCTCCTAGTTTAAGCAATATCTTGAGAGAAGTTGAGAGGCCATGGGAAAATACGATAGTCTATGTTCACATTGGAAAGATACATGTGGTATCTTTTTAAAATTAAAAACATATTTTTATTTATTGTTGTGGGGGTGGGGGGTGGGTACACTACAGTGCATATGTAGAAGTTGGAAGGCAAGTTTGGGCCAGTTCTCTTCTTTTAATGTGGGTTCTGGGGACTCTACTCAGGTCGTCCTGTTGGAGGTAAGTGCCTTTACCTGATGAGCCAGGTACTTCTGGCCCTGGCACTGTGTGGCCGGTGGGACTGTTCCTGAAGTCGTGGGCAATCGCATGTGGTTGCCCATGATGCTGTACTTGGAACGACTGTAAGATTATCAGGCGAACTGTCTCCCGATTCTCTAGTTGCTGGCAGTTCTCTGAGAACCAGTCAAAGAGTGTATGGCTTTATTCTCTGGCTCTACAATTTTGTATTTGCTATCTTTTTCAGTGTGCTCTAGTAGTCTCAATTATTGGAATCTGACTATGTTTTATTTATTTTTTAACACTTTGGATATAGTGAAACATGTTACTTCATCTCCCTCCCTCATTGTTTTGAGTATAATAACATGGAGCCTCTTTTGAATATATGAATACCTGGACATCTATAAACATCTCTCACTAGAGAAAAGCATATAAAATTGAAGGAAGCAAAGGAATAAAGTAAACAGCTTTTGTAGTTCAACCAGCAGGGGCCTCTGGGGGACTTAGTCTAGTAGTTTTGTTCCGTTCTTCGGAAGCTCCCTGCAGACTAACTAGACATCCTCTAATCTTGCTCTCTCTGGACCTGTCTGGCCCTTGTGGTCTCTGTTCTGTCCCTCTGACAGTGAGTGTCATTTGTCACAGCTCTGGACTGACCATATGGAAGCCACAGAGAACCCTTCCCTTGTCCCTGCAGCAGCTTCCGGGCAGGGAGGAAGTCCTGCCTCCCGAGACGAGCTGTGTGCCTCAGCAAACCAGTAGGCTCAGCAGCCTGGCCTCTAGTTCAAAGCCCCACGTTCATTGTGGAGATCCAGTATCCTACCTGGCAAGTTGAGTCTTCGAGCTGGCCCTTCCAGGAGCATGTAACCATTTGCTGGACCCCCACCCTCTTGCATTCTTCAGTCCCGTGGATGAGAGGACATTTACCTGGTGGCTTGTTTCACTGGTGAAGGCATTCAGTGAGCGAATGTAAACTTCACTCTGTCTTCACACGGCTTTACCCCGTGTTTCTGGAAGACTTGTTTTGTAACGAGAACATGGCAAGCTGGAAGGGCAGCTTCTAACCCTGGGTCAGAACTCCTGTCTACCTTTCTCCAGAGGAAGAGGAGACCTACCCTTCTTCCACCTGTCACTCCACCCTGTGCTTCCTGCTTCCTTGAATATCTGAATCTGTACTTATTCGGCCTTTACAAAATTAAGTTGACAGCTGTGCACACTGAAGGCTGATGGTGGCTTGTGGACACATGGAGATCAGACCCGAGGAATAACTTCTCCACCCAGTTCATGGTGAAATAGCTTCTCGCCAGTCTTTATCCCTTTACTGATGGAAGCAGCCATGGGAATTAGAGCCTGCAGTGGATTTTTTTAAGACCCTCTGTTGACTTCTGGAATGATGTAACTTTCTGCACCTAGGTTTTCTGTACTAGTCATAGATCTGCCTCACAGCCATGGTGTATGCCTCAGTAATAGGCATCAGTAGAGAGCCCCTGAGGATGTTTAGGACCAAGGTACCGTGACAGTATATTTTCTGCTCATCCCACAAGTGTGTCATCTGTCCCTTCCTCTCTTTGACTCTTCTAAACCTATCTCCCCCAACATTCTCTCGTTGGTCCACCATCTTTTTTTTTTTTCTGCTTGGCCATCCATTCCTATCTACTCCATGAAACACGCTCCTCCGTGGTTTGCACTGTGGATTCTGTGCCGTGTCATCTGTCTTTGCCTTGGGGACTGTTTATGTGCCATGGCTCAGTGTCTCAGCACACAGCCTACTGCAAGTGCACTTCACACAATAGGGCTGTGTTAGTTTCATTTCCCTTCATTCCTTCTGTTCTTCAAGATGGTGAGATGTATGCGCATGACCTCGGGCATCTGCCCGATGTTGTCTACACTGAGATTTCTATGGTCAGTGTGCAGAGGGGCTTGTTCAATGGTGACATTTTGTCTCTGTCCACAGCTACCCCAGTGCTCAGCTGCGAAGCTGCGACGCAGACAGAAAGGAGGCTAGATCTCGCTACAGTGACTCTGAGGAGAGGTGCGAGGCCACGGGCATCAAGATGCAGACCCCGCTCTCTGATAGATTACAGGTCATACATAGACACGAAGCTGCTAGTGGCCAGGTTCCTGGAGCAGTCCTCCTGCAGCATGACTCCGGACATTCATGAACTTGTAGAGAACATAAAGTCTGTTCTGAAGTCCGATGAGGGGCACATGGAAGAAGCCATCACGAGTGCCAGTTTCCTAGAGCAGGTACTACTTTGCACAACCCCAGGCTTGCTTCCAGTAATCGGTGTCACTTCTCATCGGAGGCAGAGAGAGTCCATGGTCACGGTCTCCAGAGACCTGGAGGGGGGGGGGGTTATGTCCTCAGAGAGGACACTAGAGAGCTTTCTTTCTGGGCTTCATCACTTTCCCACAGTGCTCTTGACCCAAGGGAAGAGAACCCCACTTTCTGGGAGGTGAAATATGCCTGGTAAAAAGCAAAGGATCTGGGCACTGTGGGGTTCACCATGTGTATGAGTTCCTGAATGGGAGCTTGCCTGGGATGTGGTGTTTTCTCAGCTCTTGAAAATGATGGCAGACTGAAGCTCATCACTGGCAAGGGTCTAGGAGCTGTTCCCATGCTCAGTGAGTTGGTGGGCTACACAAGTTGGCCGATGGGACTTAGAGCAGTGGTTCTCACCCTTCCTAACACCGCAGCTCTTTCATACAGTTCTTCAAGTTGTGGTGACCCTCCCCTTCCTCCACCATAAGATTATTATTTTTTTTTTTTTGCTACTTCATAATTGTAATTTTGCCTCTGTTATGAATGGTAATGTAAATATCTGTGTTTTCCAATGGTCTTAGATGACCCTTGAGAAAGAATCATTTGAAAACCCCAAAGGGGTCTCAACCCATAGGTTGAGAACCACTGAATTAGAGGACCAAATAGCTTTCTCTCCATAGATTAAAAAAGTAAAAGGTGCCCTAAACTGAAGCCACTCTGGTAAAAGACCAAACTGGGTGTACATGGAGTCCATTTGGGCCTTGGGTTTCTCATCATTAAATGGAAGGGTTGGGCTAGGTAGTCTCCATCCCGTGTCCCCAGGGAAGTAGAATTTCCTCCCAGCCAGAACTTTCTCTTTACCCATTTGAGAGCTGTTGTTACCGCTTGGCTGTTAATTCCTTCTCCTGGGTCAGTGGAGTGGATGCTGTAGATGGTCTACCACAGTGCCCTGTGTTACCTGTTCTGAAACCGTGGCTTCCGCTTGATTGTCCTGTGAGGCTTGGTGGCAGTGAGACTCCTGATTCTCTCCCACTGACAATGTCACACACCATAGTGACAGGACAGGTCAGCTTTCCACAGATCCTTCCTCGTCAGTCCTATCTGGATGAGAACTATTCTATAGCATTGGAATTTTGAGAAGTGAAGGGCTACTGTTCCGTGTTTAAAGTTATAGGACTCATTAAAGACAGGCCTGTAGAGCTTTCACACATAAAGTGTCCTGCTTCTTTACGCTGATTAGCCACGGGGTTAGCAGAGCTACCTGAAGCATCATTGCTTTTAATTAGCATTTTATAAATCTGATCCAGAACAGTGGTTCTGTGTTGGTTCTACCTGCTTCTTGTGAAAACTCCCAAGCTTGGAGCTGGGGAGATGGCTCAGTGGGTAAAATGTTTGCTGTGTAGTCATGAGAACCAAGAGCAGATTCTCAGTATCCATAGAAAAACAAGGCACTGTGGCTCTAGTCTGCAACTCTGGTGGATCCTGGGGGCTCCCAGTCTAACCATTGTGGCCAGCATCAATTGTAGTGAGAGACTCCAAAACCTAAGGTGGAGAGAGATAGAGGAAGATACTGAATGCAACTCGAGACTACACATTCACACCCAATCGAGTGTACTGTATACAATAAGATCCACCAATGGCTGCAAGAGGGTGGGTCAAAAGGCCAGCGTTGGTGAGGCTAACATCTTCCCTTCTCCTGCTCTTTTCCCAAAGATAATGGCCCCGTCACTGCCCAGCACATCCCAGGCCCAGGAGTTGAGCTTGAGGAGACAACCGGGCCTGCTGCACCTGCGCAGCTGTGGAGATCTAAGCACCTTCTCTCTGGCAGCAAGGCCGAGAGCCGAGAGGAGGCCCCAGCAGCGAGCGGAGGCTGAGCGGCCACACAGCCTTATTGGTGTCATTCGAGAGACTGTCCTGTGAACTGAGTGACATGGAAGGATGTCCCTCCTCAGTGCTGTTTACTGTCTGGGAGCCAGGGGCACCCCTCTTCCTGCCCCCACTGGGAGCCCCTCAACTGGGTTCCTGGGGTGGGCCCTTATTCCTGTTCTTTGGCTCCCCTTTTTTGCTGACGAGGGCACTCAGGTGAACTCGGGTGAAGTAAGTTCTTCCTGGCCCTTCCAGTCTGTGTGTTCCTGGTTGGAGAAGAAGGCAGGGAGGGCTCCTTTGTCTGCTGGGTCTCACAGTATCCCCAAGGGGTGCACACTGGGTGAGCAGAAAGCAGGCTCCCTAGCCTTTGCCTGCCTCACCCCTCATGGCTCTTGTTGTTGCCAAGTTCATTCCCTTGCTGTAAGGGGAGAGCTGCGGGGCTATTTATAGCAGCCTGCAGCCTCTGGCTGCTCAGTGGCTCAGTGAGAGGAATTGGCAGGAGACATGATGGTTAACACCATGTGACTCCAGTCTTCCAGCCTCCTTTAGGTTACCCTCAATCCCGTTCTCTTTAGGAAAAGCAGCAGACCAGCTAAGCGGTGTTTTGTTTTCTTTTGTTTTGTTTTGTTTTTAAATGAAGGACGTTAAGGGTGAGCGCTATGGTTAAGTCCATTCCTTCATGCTTGCAAACTAGAAGACAGAACAGAGAATAAAGCTCTGGCTTTGGAAAGTCTGGACTCCATGTGTAGTGTTTGTGTGCTCTCAGATGACCAGGTCTTAACTCGTGGAGGGTGAATTTTGGGCTGTGGTGGCCAGGGTGCCCCTCTAGGACAGCAAACTAAGTTCATTTCCACAGCTCCGGAGCCCCATAGATAACAATGCATCAGGCAAGCCCTGGGCTGAATTTAACAGGTTAGCCGGAATGGCTCTGTGGACCTGCATTCTAGTGGGGTCATAAAAAAGTCAGTAAAGCAATTACTGACAGTACTGATGCTACGAAGTAAGGGGTGGTCAGGGAAATGACATTTAATCTTGGCCTTGACTTTGCGGACCAGGGGAGACTATTTGAGACAGAGACAGTGCCGGGCGGTGGTGGCGCACGCCTTTAATCCCAGCACTCGGGAGGCAGAGGCAGGCGGATTTCTGAGTTCGAGGCCAGCCTGGTCTACAAAGTGAGTTCCAGGACAGCCAGGGCTACACAGAGAAACTCTGTCTCGAAAAACCAAAAAAAAAAAAAAAAAAAAAAAAGAATTGTTTTGAAGGAGAGGTGGACGGAAGCCTGGCTAGCTGCATTCTATGTTAAAGGTGAGATACCACGGAAATTTCTAACACAAACAAGATAAGCTTAATCCTATTTTGAAATGATCACCGTGCTGGTGGGAAAATGGTTAATTTAAATGGGAGAGGAGGCAAGGAAATGGACTAGGGCTGCCTGGGGCGGTGAGCGCTGGTTTTATTGGGCCCCGCCTTGGTACTATGATGAGGGTATTAAATTCTCATCTGGTGCTCATCACATCCTATTGGGTGGGAGCTGCTATTTATCTCCATTTTATAGGATAATGATATTTCACGACTTGTCCAAGGTTACACAGAAACCAAGGGACAGAGCTGACATTCACACCCAAGTGGCCAGACTCGGGAACCTCTCTGTGTCCAGCTTCTCAGGTAATAGTATTTGTGTTCCCGGTTTCTGTAAGCACACTGTGGAGCATCCTGCATCATTCATGGGACCATAGCCTCCCCTGACTCTATCAACTATTCATATTAGAGTGGCCTCAGGGGGTCACTGAGCTGTCTTGGAAAGTGGGCTTTGGAAACATTGAGAAACGAAGGGCCGTGAGCAAGCTGGGTCTGGCTCAGTGCCTGAGTGAGGTGCATTAGGGGCCCCCTTCCCCAAGGGCAGTTTCTGTTGTTACCACCTCTGCCCCATCCTGAGTGAGAGACACCTCTTCTGGCCTCTCTAAAAGTCCTTATAGTCACCATGTAGCTTTGCACCACAGGCTGGGCTGCTGCCCAAGGTCAAACCTGCTTTCTCTGTGAGTCACTGTCGTATCACAAACCTCTGGTCTCACCGCTGGTCACTCACAGGGTAGACTGCCCAGGAACCAGGTCGGTCTTGCCACGTCTCTTGACATTCTCTTCAGCCACCTTTTTCAGGGGGAGGGCTAGGAATTCTCAGCCTACTAAGGGCTTCTCCCCATAGTTTGTAAGAGAAAGTACTGGCCATATCTCTGTGTGTGGCTAGACTTTTCATACCCTCTGCCTATCCCCCTCTACCCCATTTTTCTCCCTAGCTGCATCGCTTTCCAATCTCTTTCCTGAGTCCCTTGCTGGTTGCCTTGAACCACTGAGTGTATAGCATGCCTTAAGGGCTCAGGGCAGATGGCTGGGTATCAGAAGTGTGAACCTTTGATGCATGGTGCAGAGATGCCCCTGTGTGTCCTGAGGACAGGGTAGTTGACAGCCATAAGCCAGCAAGGAAAGACATGACACCTGAGGGTACCACCCAAAGGGTGGCAGGTGGCAGGGGGGCTGCCTCAGTTTATTAGAATTGCCTCTGCAGGGTCAAAATGTCTCATGGAAGTCCAGAACCTGAATGTGTTGGTGAAGAGTCCAATCTCTTCTTTGACCTCCACCCTCTTTGTAATATTGCAATATTGATGATACTACCATATTTTATGAGTGTTTATCTTATGAGGCACTTAGAAATAATACCATTCATTCCCCCCCCCATGTGTGTGTGTGTGTAAATATTCTCAAATACCAAAGTATTAACAGTGTGGTATGCATATTCATAGGTTAACTGAGTATATATAGGGCAGGCTGTTTTTCATTAAAACACCACAGGGATCCACGGTCCAGAGGTAGAGAGAAAGGATTTCAAGTGTGACATCAGAATGATAACAGCATTGATTACTGAGCAGAGAAATATTTGAAGTACGTCTTCACTAGCAAAGTGAATGTCCTCAGGATATCTGGATGCCTAGAGCCTCGTACAGTTATTGTTGGCCCTGCTTCAGTTGAGTAAGAACATGACGCTCACTTTGTGAGCTTGGCACAGGGTAAATCAGGACAGGGGTTGCCCCTTCAAAATGTTCCAGCAAGCTCTATATCTGGGTTTCTGAGGCCAGAGAGGAAGACTTTCCCAGCTCTTGCACTTTAGGAAGACTGGCTGAAGGCTTACTGCCTCTAGAGTCCTGCCTGGTAGTGAGGTTTCAGGGAGGAGGCTCTGAATTCCAGCTGCCTGCCTGCTTACATTTACCACAAGAACCAGACATTTGCTGAAGGACCTAACTGGCAAAAATCTGGTTACTCTCCAGCAGTTCCTACAGGCCAAGCTCAGCCATCATCCCAACCCGCCAACTACAGAAGCAAGCAATGATGTAAAAACAGAGAGAAAAATCAATCAATGTCCATTGGGATGGTCGGAAGATAAGGGGGTCCAGTGACCCCAGATTTGTCTTGGGGTGTTGATAGAAGCTTTAGGTTCAAACTGAGGATGAACCACAACAGGAGGATAGACGTTTGTATAATTAAGCAGTCTTAGTCAAAGGTTGGCCCATCATCACCTCGGCTTCTGACCTTCACTATTGTTAATCATGGCGGTTGTCAGAGGGCCCTGTCTGGTTCTGCTAAGATAGGTGATCTGCTCCAGGGTGTGTGCCTGCCCTCATCTCATGGGTGGTCTACCCTGCCTACCAGGGTCTATCACCCCGGAATCCATGGTGCTGTAGGAGAAGGACCAGGATTTAGTGTTTGAGTTTCAAAGGGGGATGAGGTTAGCTAGGAGCCTCACTTCTCAGACACCTAGGCTGAGGAGGGGACCGTCAGGCAGCGTTCCAGCAGGAGTCTGGCCCAAAGTAAAGGAGACAGGCACAAAGTGCAGGCGGAGGAGCCACTCATCCTGGGCCTGTTACCTCGTGAGCACAGGTGAGGATGGGCGCTTTGCAGGAAAGCATCTTCTCCATGCCTGATAGGGTTGCAACCGTGTGTCTGTAGCCTTTCGAGCAGCTTCTTTCAGTTGGACATACACACTTCAGTTTCCTCCATGTCTTTTTATAGTTTCGTAATACAACCCCCTTTAAAATTATTATAGTCCATAGTCATGACATCCGCCGTGCAGGTCCTTTGTGTCATGTAAGTTAGAAATCAGCATCAGCTAGGTCTAAAGTACAAGACAAGTGAACGGTTATTACAGGGAAGTACATCGGGTTACTTAAGAGCCACAGGAGACTGCTTCATCTGCAGATCCGCCATGAACGAACGTGTTCGTTTCTTTCTATGGGGAAGCGTTGGAATAGGTTTGGGGGACACATTGCTCATCACTCAAAATGTGTCTGTCCTTGGATAGGAGTTAATCTAATCGCCACCGAGATTTTATTATCTAAAGTCTACTGTGCTGGCCTGGAGAGATGTCTCAGTAGGAAAGGGTGACTGCTATTTTTCCACAGTTCTGTTTCTAGTCTTCATGTTAGGAGCTCCAGGGGATCTGATGCCCCCTCTGGCCTCAGAGGGCACTTGCAAGCACTTGGCATCACTCTCAGACACACACACACACACACACACACACACACACACACACACACACGACAGGGGTTGTGGGTGGAGAAGGTTTGTTGAAGCTTCTTGGAACAAGGACAGTCTGGTTGGATTGACTCTCACCTTGGCAGTTACTGGCCCTAACCAGTTTGCCCTTGCCTTCTTGCTTTTGTTTGCTTTCTTGAGTGTCCCTGTTTCAGCAGGATCTACAGATTCCCTGGCTCAGCCTTAAAACAAAACAACAACAACAAAAAAACGATCTTTCAGATTAACTTTCAAAACTCCTCTGTTTGTGTTCTGAACTTAATCTTGTTTCTGGGTTACACTGGTTTGCATTGGTCTGGAGCCCACTTGAGTCTAAGTCACCTAGTAAGTCTCCCCTGAACTGGTTTTCTATGGTGTTTGCCTGGACATTGAAGAGGAGACTGGAAGGGAGCAGGAGCAAGTAGGCACTGGCACCACACACCCGGTACCTCCTCTCTGTATAGGAGGCTGTGAGTAACTGAAGATCCCTGGAGAGGCTCTTTAAGTCCCTCAACATCAGAAGAACTGGAACTGCCGCCAGCCTCTCCATCCAGCTGGAGATGAGTTTTTGAGGCAAAACAAAGGAGCCCATCTCCACTTTTCCCTGGGCTGCCACAGCTGAGAACAACTGAGGGAGCCCCTGGAAAAGGCCTCAACACAGCCATCTTTGTTTACAAGGCGTTCCTCCCTGGGGCTTCTGAAAAGCAAGTCAGGCCTGCAGCCAGAAGGCAGCACTTTTCTTCCACTTCACTCAGCTAGTCACTCAACAGGTATTTACTGAGCTACAGGCTCCTAGGCAGAGGGCCAGGGGCTGAGGAGGCAAAGATAAGCAAGAAGAGAGAGGGCATTGCTATTCACCTTGGCAGGTAGTACATGCAGGTCATAGCAAGGAGACAAGTATTGAGAACAGGAAAAAAAAAAAAAAAAAAAAAAAAAGGTTTCTGCAGGTTAAAGGCAAGGTGCGCTTGGTGGGCATGTGTGTCAAAAGAAGCAAACATTTTCTCCTTCAGAATTTCACAGGATGCTGTTGTTATAAACTCAAAATGTGACCCTGCTGTCAGAATGGCAGTACTCCCTGTTAAGAAGAAAAATTAGGAGGTCACCTGGTTTCAGTTCTTTCTCTAACACTTTATTTTCCTCCTGTCTCCCACCCCAAATAAAAACAAGAAACACTAGAATTTATTTATATCTATTGATGTTGTAGGTCTAGATGGAAAAAACAAAAGTAAATGTCCCACTGCTCTCTCTCTCTTTTTTTTTTTCCTAAGGCAAGGTGTGACTTTATTCAAGAGGGTCTGTAGTGAGGGAGAGAGGGCAGATTCAGCCCAAGGACAGAGATTTCTAGTAGGGTGTGTGGTGGTGGTGTCCTGTTGCTGGGGTTAGAACCCAAAACTTGGTGCATGCTGGGCAAGTCCGCTCCTAAGGAGCCACATTCCCAGCCTTTGGGTAATTCTTGATTTATCAATTCAATCAAATGATTGCAGAAGGCAGGACAAAGTGAGAAGATGGAAGGCAGAGAATGAGGTATTGGTCAGACCTGAAGGGTGCAGTTTTCTTGCTAAAATTGGACTAAGTACATCAGGGTAGAGTCTGAGCATCCAAAAGGAAACTTGAGAGGGCCAGGGGATTAAGGGGATGCTCCAAGGGAGAATCTGCAGTCTGTGTCCTTTTCAGAGTAGGAAGCTCTGCCACCCACTCCTTGCCTCAGGCTTATGGTTTTTGAGTAGGGAGCTCCTCTTATCCCAGTAGCTGGCAAGCTCTCTTGTGTTTTGCCTTAACTAAAAGGCAAGAGGCAAACATTCAGGATGAATCATCGTCCTGCTCTTGCCAAGTGGCTGGAGGCCCCAGGTCTGCAGAGGCTTTTCCAATGCCTGTTAGATACTGGGTGTGGATTCTAATCCAAAAGGAGGAATTCACAGTGGACTTGGGGGTGGGAGGACAAGAGGGAGAGAGGGGGCAGGGCACGAGAGACTTCCAAGCAAGGAGAATTGTCTTGTGAGCTGCTTTGCCTGTGTGCCTCAAGCCTGCTTGCAGAAGGTGAGCAGGTTTTTAATAGTGAACCTAAGTTGGGAGCTAGAGGCATCTAATAGGGAAGGCTGCTGCTTTATTTTGTAGCTCAGGAGCCAAATTTTCAATGAAAGAAATTTACTTGCTTGAGGTTACATAATTGCCAAGTGGTAGAACCATAGTATCTATCTATTTTCTGCCTCAGTCATGAGCGATTGTTTGTTTCTCCAAGGACACTGATGGGTGGAAACTGGGAGGGAAGGAGAATACTCAGAGACTCACGTGGAGAGGGAACACTAACACCATGACATCATTTCTCTTTAAAACTTTTTTACATCTATATACATATTTACTTATGTATTTATTTCTTGTGTGTGTGGACACATTGTGGTGTATTTGTAGAGGTCAGAGGTCACCCTGCAGAGATTGATTTTCTCCTTCCACTATGTGGGTCCCAGAGATTCAACTCAGGTCACCAGGCTTAGCAGCAAGTGCCTTGAGCAGATGAGCCCTCTCGCTGGCCCAGCGTCTGTTTTAAAAAGAGTCATAATGACACCAAAGATGGATTACCAGTCTGTAATCCCAGCATTCACAAAATGGAGATGAGTCATGAGTTCGGGGCCAGTCTGAATTATGTAACAAGACCCTGTCTACAAACAAACAAAGTCTGACTTTATTATGTTTTTTAGAACTATATTATTATTATTAATTGCATTGGCTGGCTTTTTTTATTAGACATTTTCTTCATTTACATTTCAAATGCTATCCCCTTTCCTAGTTTCCTCTCCAAAAATCCCCTATCCCCTTCCCCCTCCTCCTGCTCCCCAACCCACCCACTCCAGCTTCCTGGCCCTAACATTCCCTTATACGGGCATAGGACATAGAATCTTTGCAAGACCAAGGGCCTCTCCTCCCATTGATGGCTGACTAGGCCATCCTCTGCTACATATGCAGCTAGAGCCACGAGCTCTGGGGGATAATGGTTAGTTCATATTGTTGTAGGGCTCCTATAGGGTTGCAGACCCCTTCAGCTCCTTGGGTACTTTCTCTAGCGCCTCTATTGGGGGCCCTGTGTTCCATCCAATAGCTGACTGTGAGCATCCACTTCTGTGTTTGCCAGGCACTGGCATAGCCTCACAGGAGGCAGTACACTGTGGAGGAGCCTTGATAGTCTTTACCCGTTTCCTGATCTTAGAGGAAAGATCCCTGATACTTTCTTACCTTTTTATTTTTAGAGACAGGGGCTCATGTAGTCCAGGCTGGCCTTGAACTTCTGAACATCTGGTCTCCATGACCATCACTTGTCAGGCCCTGGCGTTACAGGCATGTGTCACCATGCCTTCTTTAAGCAGTGCTGAGGATTGAGCCTTTCATACAAGCTAGACGAACACTTTACCAGCTGAGCTACATCCTAGGCTCCAAAGTATATATTATTCATATTAAGATGGGCCCATACTATGATATTAATGGGTTTCTATGGGCACAACTCTTGAATTATTGAACAAATCCCTCTAATTCGTGATGCATTATTTCTTAATGTAATGTTGGACTCTGCTAATATTTAGAAAATTCCCAATGGTATTTGTCAATGGTATTTGTCTGTATATGTTTTTTTTTTTTACACTGACTTCCTCTTGTTTCCACATAGATATTATATTTGCTCTATAAAATTAGGATGTCTCCCTTCCTTTGTTTTTGTGCTCTGAAATACCTCAGAGCATTGGGATATCTGATCTTTGGTACATTGATAGGGATGGTAGATTTAGGGATGGTAGATTTCTTGGTTAGGTTCTTTTGTGGGGGGTAATTCTTCGATACATGTCTGTAATTGTGTAATATATATTCCTTCCACACCTGCTGGTACGTGCTTCTTAGGGCCTTCATTTCGGGGAGACTCCTGTCATTTAAACTTATATTATGTAAACTTGTATGGTTTGATTTGTTTATTTATTTGTAATTGTCTTGCTTATGAGCCCATGTGTGATGACTAGTTTTACCCCCTCTCCTAAGATTTCTTTTGAAGCCCACCACAGTGATACTGGGTGCCCAGAGGCACTGAAGGATTTATCCTTGCTGGGGTTTGTCACAAAGGGCAGTTGGGAGTAGGACGCTGCTGTCCTTCAGAATGGCCCAGACAAGCAGCTGCCTGCACTTACACACTCAGCATGTGCTTTCTGATCTCCTTACACACTCAGCATGTGCTTTCTGATCTCGGCCACAATCCCAGATACTGGGTGCTATGGTTGATGGAACTAAGCAGTGAATTCCGACAAAATCAGAGACCGTGCAACAGGTCTCCCGTGGGAGGCTCCTAAAGGGAGGGGCAGAGGGAAACAGCTGCCTCTGGGAGAAGGAAGGGAAGTGGGAAGGAAAAGAGGCATTTTAATTAGGGCTGTGGCACATGCGCAGGAGGAGAGGCTACAGAGGACGAGCGGCAGAGGCAACAATGGGAATATGTCATCTCTGGAGAGCTAGTGATGCCCAGTCTTGCTGTCACCAGGGACCCCGGGGCTGACCATGAAGGTGCCTCATGGTCCAGGCCCTTCAGGGTTGGCAGTGGAGATGCCTGATTGCTAACGGTGGTGAGTGTGAAAGGTTCCCTAAAGTCTCATGTCCTTGAACACTTAATCCCCAGCAGGGACAATAGCCTGGCCCCGGAGGGTTGGGTCCCACAAGGAGGGCTTTAAGGGTATATCCACTCCTGGCTCTAACCTACACTCTGTTTCCTGTTATCTAGGTGCTATAAGCTCACCCTTATCCCCACACCCTTTCTCCAGGCCTCCATATCTGCCCTGTAAGATGGACTGAAATGTCCTTGAGTGGTGACCCCAAATATACCTTTACTTTCCTTAATTGCTCCTGTCTGTTATTTTGTCACAGCGATGGAAAAGTTAAAACACAGGAAACCCTCATCGAGTGGAGGACAGAGGATTATGTCTCAGCAGTTCATGGGTTCTCTCCTTCGACTAAGCAGGGTAGGGCTGGGGGTATTAAGGAGCCAGCAGGGTGCTGTAGGTGGGGAAGGAATGTTGTAGATGGTAGTAGTTGGTCCTAAGAAGGGCAGTCACAAGCAGTGGTCAGATTCAGGTACCCCTACAATCCCTGTATACCAAAGGCGGTGCTGCTGACCCAGCACCAGAAGTCCCTGTTGCTTCTCTGCCTTCCTGGCCAATTGATGACTCTCCCCAAACACTCATGTTACATAGATTGCCACGATGCTGATGCAGTGGGCCAAGAAGTGAACAAGACAGAGACTTCATCACCCACACAGCACTCACAGAGTGACAGGGAAGAGATGCAGAGAGCAGATGCCTCAATTTTATATACTCAGCTCTGGGAAAGGCATGTCATGCCACTTGGGGGTGGATGGGGCAGGGTGTTGGTAGTGGTGGTGAGTAGTGCATTGTGGGAACATCCTGGAGTCTGAAGAGGACTTCTGCTGACAGTCACCAGGTAGTTACTGAGACTGAAGAGCTGTTTGGAGGACCGTGTGGTCCCAGGCATTTCCAGGAATCACAGAGGCTGGAGCTGGACAGAAGTTGGAACCAGGCTTGGGGTGCATTAAGGCCTGGGACTTCATCCTGTCTGTGCAGCCAGAGGCCTGGGAACTAGTACCTGCAGTGAGGTTCCAAGTGTGAATTCACAACTGGACTCTTCTTGCAATATTATTACTGAAACCTTGAGAAAGGTTTGGGATTTAAGAACCAAAATATGAATTGCATACAAGATTATCAAAAAAATCATCAAAACTGCCAAATATCTAGCAATGGGGCAGAGAGGTGTTTTTCTTTAGAAGTGTCATAGAAACTTTTATTTGCCAGATGTACTTGTCATCTCGGAGGCTTGCTGCTGAATAAGCTCACCCTTTCTTGTTCTTTCTGAACTCTGGCTGGCTGATTCAACTCAGCTGTTCTGGCTCAAAACTCCTCTCCTAGCTGACGGATGGAAACTGGCTTCTCTCAGCTTTTGACTGAACTGCTCTGCTTGGAACAACTGCTTCTGAATTTCATGAACTGAACTGCACTGACTGTGCTGTCTGCACAAGATGAACAGAACTGCACAAACTCAGGTGAACTCCACTGAACTCAACTGCACTGAACGGATCGCCACTGGATTCCACCGCATTGCCTGAACTTAACTGAACTGACGTCTCAATTACTCATCACTTTTCAAACATCGATGCTTCCTTCTACTAACCAACCTTACCTCCATTATTTATGACTAAGGGTGTGTGTACTGAGGCCCTATCTGTATTTCTACTAAGAGGGATTAAAGTTATGTTTATATTCCAGCCAGATCATACAGACCCAGAAGGTCTTTGGATATGATCCCTTGCCAGAGCAGCCATGTTACTGGATTAAGATTCCCCTACAAGAAGTGTCTTCACAGCTTGGGGTGTGGCTCGGTGACAGTGCCTGTCTAGCATATTTGAAGCCTGGGGTTTGATCCCTAGCAAGATTTTCTTTTTTTAAAAAATATAAGATAGCATAATAAAAATATTAGAAATGTTTTCAGATAATTCCCAATGGGGCAGTGGAAGGGGGTTTAAAAGGACAACTTTATATTTAAAAGTGTGAAAGGAAGCCTGTCTTAGGCCGCTAGGGTTCTGGATTCTTTTTGGATAGTGAGGCAGTCCATGGTTGCGTGTCCCCGCCCCGCCCCCTTTTCAGTTTTCCCAGGTGTGTGGCTCTGTATTAGTTTTCTGGTCCCTGCCCTTACACAGACTCCTTCGTCGCCTGTGGTCTGGCCATGCTGCTCTGGCTTCCTCAGTTTTCCTTAAGCAGGCTGAGGACCTGTTCCTGCCTCAGGACCAACCTCCAAGCCAGCTGCTCTGTATCTGTGTCAGCGTCACAGAAGTGTGCAGGGCCATTGCAATACACGTGGTCAGTGATCACATGGTTGTTGCTGCAGGAAGCAGTTCAGCGCCTGATGTTCTGGTAGCGACTGGCTGGGGAAGCAGGGTCAGAGGACAGGGAGACCAATTTCTCCTGAAACCTTTGGAGTATCATTGTCCCACATCCTCCAGAATGCAAGCCCAAGTGAATGTTGCACACCTCTGAGTTGTAGAAATCGTGAGTGTCCCAGGTCAGGAGAAACACACGCCACGGTTAGATTGGCGGAAACTCTGAAAACCCAGTGGCGGGCCACGGTGGTGGAAGGAATGTTCTGGAATGTGGGCGGGGTTGCTGGGAACCTCTCGAAGGGTCTGTGTTCTGGCTTGATAACTTTCTTTCGCTGCTTGATTTACTTTTTCATGAAAGTAGCTCGAAAGGCAAAACACTCGAAGGGGGAAGGGCTTTCTTCCTTGCCACGCCCTCACCTGCTTTGGAAGGATAAACCAAAGGATCATCAGATGACTAGAGAATTGAGGACAATGAAAACACTGCTTTCTTGCCTTCATCTGCGCGTCTTAGGAGTACTGTAGCATTTTGCTGTCTGCCACCAGGTGGCGGCAGAGTACCACAGTTTGACCCAACGACCCAGGGTGGGGATAGGGGGAGACATAACAGGGCCCAGTGACAGCTCTGAATCCTCAGGCCTGCAATGCAAGTCCTTTATTAGATGAGCCATCTCTCGTGCGCATGAATTAATTTTTAGTAATGATTGTATCCAACATTGGTTCCTGCAGGGGATTCAGAGCTGGGTGCCACACACCATGGGCTTGGGCTGTCCCCACAGGAGACTACACACCCAACCCTCTGGTGAAGCCTCCAGGACACAGTAAAGGGCCGTGGTCATTTTCTAAAGACCAGTGTCCCTCTGGAGTCAGTGAGGTGGTGACATTCCACAGCTCTTCTTCCTTCCGTGTTCTCTTCACTAGGAACCAGGGCTAGCTTGGGGGCATGAGAAGGAAGCTGCCTCTCTCGCTGACTGGGAGATGAATGTATTCCCTTCAGCTTCTCTTGTGGAATGGTCTGTACAATTCTCCCAGGGACTCAGAACTGCAGTCAGCTGCATTCAGTCTGGGCCCTTTTAATTAGCAGTTCAGCGTCCTTGGCCCACTGCCCTCTGGAGGATCCAAGCCTGTTTCCTTAACAACAACAACAGGAGGAAGAGGAGGAGGAGGAGCAGGAGGAGGAGGAAGAAGAGGAGGAGGAAGAGGAGGAGAGGGAGGAGGAAGAAGAAGAAGAGGAGGAGGAGGAAGAAGAGGAAGAGGAGGAAGAGGAAGAGGAAGAGGAGGAGGCTGCTGTGGCTGCTGTGGGGTCCCAGGTCTGTCAGATGGGAAAGGGTGGAGTGTGTGACCAGTGAGGGGCTCATCTTTGCAGAAGCAGGCGTTGTTCTTTCCAGCTTCAGGTTCTTGGAAGCAGACTTCATGTGGGGAAGCTCCTGTATCGGCTGATGCCATATAGCATGGACCAAATTCCTTTTACAAATGTTAGGAGCTGGGCAATGGTAGACAGTATGGAAGGATGCCAGGTCAAAGCTACTTATCGGGTATCAAGGAGCATAGCGTGCTTGGGCTGGCTGCCTCTGGTTTCTTCTATTCCCTCCTGTGCCTGGGTTCCTCTGGCGGGTGTGTGGGAGTGAGGCCCTCCCTACGGCTCAGCCAGGTGCCCTTGTACTGGCCAGGAAGAGACCTGTGTGAGGTGTTACCTCTGGTCCCAGCAGGGCTGGCTGCCCAAAAGAAAAGCTGAGGCCATGAGGAGAAAGTGGCATGGAGCTAACCATTGTGCCCACCCTTTCTGTGGTAGGAAACTGCAGGAGGGGTTTGCTGTAGTACACCTGGCCCAGCACTCAGCAGCTGAGAGGTGTGTGTGTGTGTGTGTGTACACATGTGTGCATGTGCATGCTGATGGCCATGCAGCCTGTCAGCCAGCCACAGTGGGTATGCACTGCCATTCTCCTGACATTACACAGCCCTGGTTCTGATTAGCTTCCCAAATCTCATTTGCTCTTCTGTGCCCAATCTGAACTTGGGAGTCACAAGGGGAGAATTCTAGGAAACAATAGTCTAAATTTTAAGTCGACTCGGGGAATTCTACTGCACTTTTTTTATGCTGCCGTGTGTGTGTGTGTGTGTGTGTGTGTGTGTGTGTGTGTGTGTGTTTCCTCACCAGGCTGTTCCAGGGTTTATGTTTTTGGATTGTATGGTCTCCACTAAATGACCTGACAGACTCCTGGGTAGTCTATAAGCAGGGTCACTGTACTGCAATCAGCCTGACTCTAGGGCTCCAGGATCTGAGCCTGCTCTTAGCCTCTGGGTTTGCAGAGTGGAGTCCCAGCCCTGACTCTGCCTTGCAGTTGTAGTGTCCTCATCTGGACCTATCCTGTGGGTAGGGGAGGTCTATAAAACTCCTGACTCCTGCAGCTGCCTACTGGGAATCAGGAGCAGTTGTGACTTTTCTCTCCTTATTCCACCAGAGGGAGTCATATCTAGTGTTTGGTTTCTGAAGCCTGGGGTTTCCTTGAGAGAAAGCAAAGGAGGTGTTGGGGAGAGTTGAACACACACACGCTGAAGCAATTAGCAATTAGAGATGTGTGCCTACAGTTCCTAGGTCACCTCCATCTGCCAAAGCCACCCTTTGCCTGCCAAGCTCACTGCGGTCACCGGAGTCAAGCACTGTAGGGAGAGGCTGGCTTCCTGGCCCTCATGTGTGCCACTCTGTCAATGTGGGACACCAAGAGTCCCCTCTCCAGTCTCAGAAAGGCCCTTTCTAACGAATCTCCATAAAATAACAACCACCAAATTTACTCCATGCTAAATGAAGAGGTTTTAAGTTGTGGTAGAAGATATGAAAACATAAAAAGTTTACCACTTTAACCACTGGAAATTTAAAGTTGAGTGAAATACATTAAACATAATTTGCATTGCTGCATGTTGAACTTCATTCAGGACCTCCCATGTGCAAGGTGATCAGTCTGCCGCTGAGCTGACTACCTGGCCGGAGCTGCTGTGTGTGCGTGGGCTTGTATGGGTTCCAGTGTTAAATGTATGGGTGTGCATGCACACATGGAGACGTGTGGAGGCCAGGGGTCGTATCAGCAAGTGTTCCCCTCAATTACTCTGCAGCTTATTTTTTGAGACAGGGCTCCTCAATGACCCTAGAGCTCAGAGATTCAGCTAGACAGCTAGCCAACAAGCCCGAGGGATCCTCCCTCTTCATGTCCCCAATGCTGGAAATAGACTTTTTACCTAGTGCTGGGGACAGAACCCAGGTCCACATGCTTACGTGGCAAGCACCTTATTGGCTAAGCCTTCTCCCTCAGCCACCTTAGTTGTTTTTAAGTGAGTGGTTTGGTAACCAGTGTAAAATACACAATTAACCCTCAGGGCTCACACAGTCTGCAGAGTCTTTAAAGAAGGGATCACTTCGTCTCAGGGGACTGAAACCCTAGGCGTGCATTTGTATTCAACATTAGAGGAAGGTTATGCTTTCTGCGGGCCTTAACGTCTTGTTCATTAACAAAATTAACCAACCACTTTGCTTCCTATAGGTGATGTGTTTATAAAAAAAGATAAAGAGAAGGGAGATTTGTTCTATGGAGGGGTGGTGAGGTATGGGGCAAGCGGGGTGTCTCAACGGGCTCATGCCAAGGCATCCCTTCCCCCTGGGGGACCAGTCACAGGACAGGATAGTATAGTATAGTATAGTATAGAATAGAGTTTATTCGGGGCGTGGGAAGGGGAGTTAAGAGGGCAGCAGAGGCAGAAAGAGGCAGAGAGCAAGAGTAGAGGAGTAGAGGGCCCCCATGAGCACGTGGAGAGAGGGGAAAGTGGGGAGGGGACAGAGGAAGGAGCAAGAAGGCAAGAGACAAAGAGGGCAAGAGATCAAGAGAGCCAGGAGTGGGGCAAGCAGCCCCTTTGATAGTGGGTCAGGCCCACTTGAATGTTGCCAGGTAGCTGTGGGGAGGCACATACCTGGCTATTGCGAGTTAACTGTGGGGTGGAGTTTAGACAGAATGCTAATAATAGGTCCTCCTGCGCTAACAGTTTTTTGACGTCCCTTTCAGCTGCAAAAATTGTTAGTACTAGACACACAGGCCTCACAAGATGAACGCGCTCAATGAGGTCAAGTGACCGAAGAGCAGATAAAGTAGGACTTTTACAAGAGTAAACCTAGCGATTTTGCAAGCCTCATGGTGGCTTGGGAGCAGTGCTGGATGAAGGGGTGGAGCTTCCCAGGGGCGGGACTTGATGCGGGGCGGGGCTTGCCCAACTAAAGCTAGCTGCTCACAACAGGCTCATTCTGGTTCCCTCTGGTGAACCTCCAGTTGTGGAGCCTTGTCTTTTGAGCAAATACAGAGATCCTTGTCATCCTTCTCTCCCTGTCCGGTAAGGAAACCAAAGTATCTCCTTTGTCTTTAAGACCTCACTAAAGAACGCTGGTGCTACCCAGCTTAGGTGGCCCCTTTCCCTAGCGATGAGGGTGAGGGTTGTGGAGGATAGCTCAGCTGGCAGCGAGGAAGAGAGAGGGCCAATGGGAGGCTGGGCCTCTTGGTGAGGAGGGTGCAGCCCGGGCCATGGAGATTCTCTTTGTAGGATTAGCCTGCCAGGGCCTGAGGGGTATGTGTGTGTCTATCTCATGCAACTCCTGGTCAATAGCATAGGTAGGCCAGGTGAGCCAGGAAGAGTGGTCTGCGACCTTTTCAAGAGAACGAACTTGTGTCATCTCACACGAGGGAGAGAGGGGGATGACGGGGAGAGAAGACAAGCAGGAAACAAAGATTCCTGTTGTAGCTCTCAGCCTTATCTCAGTTCTCAGACGGAGGAGCACCTGTGTTGTTTCTTCAGAGGTGACTGGGTAGAATGTTTTTAACACTGGTGAGGGGGGAGGGGGAGGGCCACTGGGGCAGTAACTGATTTCTTAAACCTTAGGGTCTTGGGCTATAAAGGAGAAGCGGCCTTTGCCTCCTGCAGGTGCAGTAGAGATTAAGCTATCTATAGTACTTTGATAGGGGTCTGGCCCAGATGCCTTGGCCTCTTAGAACCAGCTGAGACTCATCGTCAGGACGCGTTAAATCTATCTCTCCACTCGACCTAGCAGGCTGCGATGGGGCACTCTGCTCTATGTGATGGGAGAAGAGGCTCTGCCAGAGTTTAGATTTAGTCGACCCCCAAAGTGGGAAGGAAGGAAGCTTTGGGCTGGTATTGCGGCCTCCGGTATGGCTGGGTGGAGGAGGAGACTAAAGAGCCACAGCGGAGGGGAAGGTGATCTGGCCAGGGCACACCTACCTCCAGGAGGGGACAGTCTTGGAGGAATGCGATTGGCTGTTGAGTTACTTCCTTCTATAGCAGGTGGTTAAAAAGCGAGGCCACCCATGGGCTTGGCCACTTCTGCAGGCCACTGGCTCGTTTTCTGCTTTTCCCCAGGGGCCTCTGGACAGGACAGTGGTATGAGGCCGCTCAGATCTTCTAGAATTGTGAGTCAAGTGATTTTCTTTTGAAGTAATTGTCCATCTATGTTCTCATAATTTTAAAAAATGACATTAATATATTATTATTATTATTATGAACTGAAATTCTCAGAAAAAAAGATTCTACCAGGCTGACTGACTGATTAGAACTTTGTGTTTGTGGAGAGCTGAGATGTTAACAGAGCCCAGATCAAACTATGTTGGGCGTTCTTTTTAGCTTTCCTTACTAGCAATCTATGGCACCCATCTCTGTGTCTGACCTAGAATCCTTGGGACTGTCCCATGAACCCTTTTAGGAATTAACAGGTCACTACTTTCTACCAATGCTAAGAAATGCGTCAGATGCCACCCATGCATTTGAAAAGTGCCTGGATCTATAGTTCTCATTTGTTCTATAATTATGAAGACTCCATGAAACTGTTACCACATTGATCATGGTATTCGATAGCTGCATTCCTAGGTTATGATAGCTCACATCTGGCTCTAAAGCAGCGATCCTCAACTTTCCTAAGGCTGTGACCCTTTAATAAACATAAAATTATCTTTATTGCTACTTCATAACTGTAATTTTGCAACTGTTGTGAATATAAATATGTAAATATGTAAAAATAATAATGTAAATATCTGACAGGCAGGATATCTGATATGGTACCCCTGTGAAAGTCCTTCAAATCCCAAAGGTGGTCATTACCCACAGGTGGAGAACGACTGCTCTCGAATAAATTCTCTCTTCTTCCCTTTGAGATTAGAGCTCAACTTCTGTATTAGTCAGGGTTGTCTAGAGTCACAGAACTTATGGGTCGTCTCTATATAGTAAGGGAATTTGTTGATGACTTACAGTCTGCTGTCTGACTCCCAACAATGGTCAGCAGCAGCTGTGAATGGAAGTCCAAGGATCTAGCAGTTGCCTGGTCCCACAAGGCAAGCAGGCGAAGGGGAGAGAGAGCTGTCCTTCTTCCAGTGTTTTGGGTTGACAGTTACCCTGCGATGTTTTGATGTAGAGGTATCAATAAAAAAAACAACTCCTGGGATGTCCTAGATTTAATTACTGAAGGCCAGAGGGTGAAGAGAAGATACAAAGGGGTTGATTAGTAGTAAACTACAGGCTGAAAGGCACAAAGGGCCTGCTTCAGCAGCAACCATTTCTCTTCCTATGTGTTATTGCAAGATGAAGGTCACAGGGAAGAGCCACACCTGTGGGCTGGTGACCTGTGGGCTGGTGACCTGTGGTCACAGAGCTTCCTTTTCTGGGAGCCCCCCTTTGTGGATCAGCAATAAACCCTCCGATTAGTAGCACATGGGGATGATATATTCATTTCTCAGAGTTTATTAAAAACTCTGCTGGTAGTTAGGGGACCCTGTTTTTCTGGCTGCTACCTGAGCTATTTAAAAGATGCCTTGAGAGGCCTGTGGTAATGACTCAGTGAGTGAGAGAGCTTGTGAGTGAGTGTGAGACCCAAGCTCCTTTTACTTTGGGATATGATCCAGCAGTGGGGATGCTGGACCATAAGACAAAAATGATACATTTTAGTTATTTGTTTTAGTTCTTAAGGAATTTGCATGTACCGATATTAATTTGCATTTCTTTTTTTTCTTCTCATTCTCTGTGTAAAGTGCCAGCATTCACTCCTGTGTCCTTTGCCACTGGGCATTCCACATGGAGCAAGTTCACCTCAATTGTGGCTTTGAGTCGCTCTCCTTGACCATCAGTGATGTTTCCCATGGTGCCACACTCCATGTGTCATGTGTTTGCTCTTTTTTTCTTTTCCTTTTTTTTTTTTGAGAAGTATCTGTTTAGGTTTGTTCCCATTTTTAAGAAGGTTATTATGATTGCTATTGATCTCCTTACATATTCTAAAATCACTCTCTTGTTAGATGCATAGTTTGAAAATATTTCTCTCATGTTTTTAGGTTGTTTCTTCATTCTTTTGTCTCCTTCACTGGTGGAGAAGGTTTTCAGTTCAATGTTAGCTCATTTGTCTTTTTTATTTTTTAATTTTCTATGTTTTCTTATTTGGTTCTTGGTCATCCTGGATTCCTAACACATTTCCCCTCTGTCTGCTTCCACTCCTTTTTATGTGGTAAGAGATGGATATCCAGTTTCACTCTCCTGCATGGTCTAGCCTGCTCTGCTGTGCCATGGGCTCATATTTTCTATCAGTAACATGTTTCAGTTCTTACAGCTTTGTAGTGTGCTGTCAAGTTAGATGATATGGTGAGGAAGCTTATGTTCTTTGGTCTCAAATTTGCTTCATTAATGTTTTTGATTTGTTTAGCACTTAGTTGGCACTTCCAAATGTATCATAGGGTCTTTTTCTAGATACGGGGAGGAAATCATTGCGATTTTGGTTGGTGTTGCCCTGGATCTGTAGATTAATCGGTATAAACATTTGAACCAGAATCAAGTCTTTAACGGCACAGACACGGATATCTTTCTGTGTATCTGTGTGGCATCTCAGTTTATTTTTTTTCAGTGTTTTATAACTTGCATTATGTAGATCTTCTCTCCTGGGTAACTTTTTTAGTGGCTGTTTTCGGTTTCAGTCATTTCACAGTTGCTATGTAGAAACACTCTCGATTCCAGCCTGATCTGTGCCTTGCTCGACAATCCTGTGGAGCTCACTTATTAAATGTTGTTATTTTGCTGTTGTTGTTGTTGTTACTTTTCCGAGTCTTTGGAGTTGTCTATATAATATAAGCTCACATCATTTGTCTCCTCTGCCTTTTTATTTCTCCATGCTTCAGTCTTGGAAAGTTGTATATGGACAGGAATTTGTCCCTCTTTTTTTTTTTTTAATCAATTTTTTTGTTCATTGTCTCTCATGTTTTGATACTTTGAGTTGCATCTCTTTCCTGTCTCTGCTTTTGTGTTTGGTTCTTTTATCTTTTCCTTCAGAAAGTGTTGTTTGTTTTTGGAAAGACCAACTTTTTTATTTACTAATGGTTCATATTTTTTTTCTTTAATTTCTCCTCTGGTCTTTATTTTTTCTTCTATTAATTCTGGGGATCAGCCTTGCCTCTTTCTTTCTTTCTTTCTTTCTTTCTTTCTTTCTTTCTTTCTTTCTTTCTTTCTTTCTTTCTTTCTCTCTTTCAGATACGTTTCTTACTTAAGAAACTTCTTTCTCTCTTTCATCCCCTTATATCTTTTCCTTTCCTTTTCTTTTCCTTCCTCCATCCCTCCCTCCCTCCATCCTTCCACACCCCCTCCCTCCCTCCCTTCTTCCATCCATCTCTCTTTCCCTCCTTCCAGTTATCTTTCCTTTTCTTTGTCCCATAGGTTAGAATTGTTATGTTTCTGTTATAATTTAAAGATATTTTAAAAATTCTTTACTTCTTGTTATCTATGAGTTTGTTGCTTAATTTTCATGTATCTTTAGTTTTCAAAGGTTATATTAAATTTTCTTTATAGTTTATTACAATGTAATTGGCAGAGATGTGTGGGGTTATGAGAATCACTGTGAAATTACTGTGGTCTATCATTGTACATATGGCTTCTTGTAAAGAATGGTCCATGTGCTGTTGAAAATGTATATCTACAGCAGCCAGTAGGAATGTTTGACCTGCTAGGTGTGGAATGCAGGTTCTCTCTGCCTATACTTTGTTGATTTTCCTGCTTGGATGCCGTGTCCGTTGTGGAAAGTAAGATGTTAAAGTAACTTAATTAGCGTTGCATTGTGGTCTCTCTGTTAATGTTATTTTTATATTCTTCAGTGATGGGTGGGTATATCGCTTGTTAAATTGATGTTTTTAAAATTTTTTAAAAAATCACAAATAATAGCCTTCCTTGCCCATTGTCACTGACTCTGGTTTGAGGTGGTTATTCGCTGACCAAGTACAGCTGCTCACTTTCCTCTGGGTTCTGTTTCCACAGCGTGGCTCTCTCTGCAGTGGTCATGTTTGTGTGACAAACCACTTAAGGGAGGAAATACTTATTTCTTGGTTTTTTTTTTTTTTTTTTTTTTTTTGGTTTTTCATGACAGGGTTTCTCTGTGTAGCCCTGGCTGTCCTGGAGCTCACTCTGTAGACCAGGCTGGCCTTGAACTCAGAAATCTGCCTGCCTCTGCCTCCCGAGTGCTGGGATTAAAGCTGTGCGCCACCACCTCAATTCACAGTTTCAGAGGGATCGGTCAAGAGCTGTGTGCAACAGAGAGCAGTTCACATCACCATGCCCTAGGAGGCAGGGAATGTGGGACACCAGTCAGCGCTCAGCTGGATCTTTTGCTTTTCCATTGCATCCAGGCCTCCAACCATGGGACAATGGCATTCATGATCAGGCTAGGTCTCCCCAACCTCAGTTAACCTGGAAACATCCTTATAGATATACCCAGGTGTATGTCTTTCCAACCTCCTATGTCATTCTAGATCTATCTATGTGCACAATGAAAATGAGCTACCACACCACCGTCACTGTCTGTCCTTTACATAGCTTCAGAAGTGAATTTCTTATAAGCAGCATACAGTTGGCTCTTAGGTTTTAACCCATCTGTTGATGCAGTAAGTGAGGGACAGGACCAAACTTACACTGTTATGGCATGGTGTGATAGTGGCAGGAGACAGCCACAGCTATAGTTGATGCAGGCTAGGCTACAAATCTATTCCATAGAGCCTCCATTCTCTGCTAGGAGCCAGAGTGATCCAGAATTCATTCAGGAGCACGAGCTTGGGTGGAGGGTCATTGGAATCTGCCTAGCTTGAAGTCTGCTGCTCAGTTTTGAATTCTAAGTCAATGGGCTGTGCTTACTTCCCCGACCCCAGCAGCTGTTGTAGTCTTTCCCTACATTCTACTTCCTGAGGCTACAGGAAGATGGTGGAAGTGGTCCGTCCATTGGCCACCAAATCAATGCTCATGGCAACAGGATCAGGGCAGAAAGCATGGACTCTGTACCAAGGCTGATAGGTGGTTTCAAATTTAAGGGTAGCATTCAAATGTTCTTTCCTTTCCACAAGTGGGGAAGCATCATTTCCATGTTATACCACTTGTCACTGGAGAAGCGACGACATAAGCAATTCTTTGTCAACACATTTTTTTTTTCATCATATGATAACGAGATCCTGTGATCTCTTATTCTGGCTTTGTTAGCTCTTGTAAAAGTGGTTTTTAAGGTGATTAGAGCTGTTTAAGATGTTTCTGTGGGGAGACCACTATTGGAAGGTTTTAGCCCACTACCATCTTTTTAAGCTTTTTCAACCTTAAGTATTTTGTTACAAAGATATAAAGCATGGTCCACCTCCCAGGGCTTCTGGCAGCTTTCTTAAGGACCTGGGATTAGCTTTTCAGGAATGGAGGAAGATGATGTCCTAATGAAGATTAGGATACAAGTGGAGCACCAGGTCTTCTGTGATGGGAGCCCTCTGCTCAACTCATGTCCAACAGCCACAAGAAAACCATGTTATCAGAACTTGAAAAGTTGAATGATAAAGAGTGCTAGGTATAAAAGCCTTCTAGAACATTCTCACAGAGTCTTCAGGTTGGTCCTGAGGCACTGTTTTCCTCTTTGGCTCCAGCCCTCAGCGAAGACCTCTTCTGTCCCTTTTTTTCTTGTTGGAGGAAGGATTAATTTCTTAATCTCTTCCTTCCGTGATGATAGATACAAAGTATGAAATTGAAAGGGCCCCCCTCTCCCTTTTAGGGTGTTCTAAGGAGACTGAGAACACTGTGTGTGAGGGTGTGTGTGTGTGTGTGTGTGTGTGTGTGTGTGAGAGAGAGAGAGAGAGAGAGAGAGAGAGTGTGAGAGGGGGGAGGGGAGAGGCAGAGGGAGAGAGAAAGGCAAAGGCCACCCCGCCAGTGTCACAAGATAAATAACTGGGTAGCAAGCAGTCTCCATAATCTTTAAAGCTGGAGGTGGCTTACAAAGGATAAAACCCTCCGTCCCTGCACACAGAGCCCTGTTCCTCCCTGAAACAGTAAGACATCCAGAGCCCAGGGGTTGAAGTCCTTGTTTATTGTTGCAGCAATTCTTATACAGACATTAGCGTTCAGTTAAATAAGGAGATAGCACATTAAATACATCACAACCCCAAACCAGACAACTGCCGCCACGGCACAAAGAAGGGGAGGGTGGGCCAGGACCGGTGGGTAACCAGACTGTCAGAGGAAATACATTCAGTGGGTGTGCAGTATCAACATTCCAGGCTCACGTGGAGATATATTTTATTTATATATATTTATATTTATATATAGAGATCATTGAGTTTCGTGTATACAAAGAATGATATTGTTACAAATACAATACTATACTTCTCCCGATGTTTTACAGTAAGCGCTAATGTTACAGAACAGGGGTGTGGGTTCATACCCCTAGTGCTGTGCTAAGTATGTACAAGAGATTTCATTCCCACACAGTCATCACACACTGCCTTAGATGGAGGGAAGATAAAATCAGGGTTTGTGTACTCAAGTGGACCCTAACCAGGGAAGGAGCAGACAGAGGTGAAACTCAAACTAACAAGTAGCCTGGTGAAGGTGAGGGTTAAAACATCAGCGAGAGGTGGCCCTTGGTTGTAAACATTGGTGACAGCTACACCAGTGGGTGGAGAGACCTGAGCAGGGCTCCGTGGGTGGGTTTTCATCAGTGTGCCAAGGGAGCATAGGTGTGGGCGGGGCTGCAGGAGGAGGGAGGGGGAGCTATGGGGGAGGTAGTAGGTTACTCTGGACTCCCTGAAGGCCAATGTTGATGGGCAAAGTTCAGAAAGCAAACCCGTGTGCAGGGAGGTGGCAGCCTGCCTTGTGCTCTACTCCCTCCCACCCCCTGGAGCCTGCTGTGGGGAAGGAAGGGATCGCTCAGGAAGTGGGCTCCTGCCATGGATCTGTGAGCCTTCCCTTCTCTCACGAACTCAAGGCTGATGGTGGCTCCCTGAAACGCTCCCCAGGAGGAAGCAGAGGCAGAATGGGTTCTAGTGCAACCTCATTGGATTGGGGGAGGGGGGAGGCAGGGTGTGTGTGTGGATCTGGGAGCCTGCCCCAAAGCCAAGTCACCAGCATGTTCCAGCTGAGTGGGCACAGTGGCTTTGTGCCTTGCGGTTTGAGGAAGGCGGCTCTGTGGGTAGTCGGCCCCATTATTGAGAGCGATGAGATATTTACATATGTAACGGTGTATATGAAGATGCCAGACAAGACCTGACCCCAAGTTTAACCATTCAGTCTGATGCTAGCAGAGGAAGAACATGTTTCAGCAGGGGACCTGGACCAGGGCACAGCTTTTCCCTCTGGGAGGGAGGACCCTCCCTTAACACAGGAGACTAAGTAATCCTTACAATCATGCTAAACTGTTAGTTCCCTAGGAGAGCTTTGCTTTCTGAGCCCCTCTTAAAGCTTCCAGGCTTCCTGTGCAAGGAGAAAGGAGAGCATTCTCTTTCCTCTTTCCCTGGGGTGGAGAGACTTCATTGGGCGTGATGACTGGTGGGGGTCGGTCCCGGTCGGGTCCCAGGTTAGCCTCTGAGGTCCTGCTTCTGCCTTCCTGTCCAGGTGCTTGGGCATCTGCCCATGGTGGCCACCCTGGGTCAGACGGACATAAGCCTGTCAAGGGCCTTTACCAAGGTTCCCAATGCCAGAGATGGCAGCAATAATGTCCCTCTTTGTCCTACCCATCATCTCCGGCAGAGGAGAGATGGACCACAGCCTTCAGTGTGTGGTGATGTTAGATACCTGACAGATCAGTTATTTCAGATGTGAAGAAAACCCAAGCCTTGGCCCCTGGTCTCCACATTTGCTGGGGTCTGACCTTGGGCCTGGTCCGTGCAGGAGCATTCTGTTAGACACCCTTAAAATCAAGTCCCGATGGCCTGGCTCCTGTGGTCCTAACTCCACGTAGCTCTCACAGCAACAGGCCCGGTCCTTCTCAGGCAGCTTGCTGGACAGCCGGAGGCCTCATATCACTGAGGCTTTTTGTGCTAGAGTAAAACTGAGGGCTCACGGCAGATCCCAGCAAGCACCGGGCTTTCCCGAATCTCTCCAGACATTTCATGAAGTCAGAGAACCCAGGGGTTGGCTGTTTCCCACCCTGGCTGAGGCCTCCTATTCCATCTCTTGTTCTATTCACATCTCTCCCTCCCCCAGACCCCTCTCTTCCCTCCATAAATCCATCCTTCCTGACACTGCTCACTGAACTCCCATTTCCAAAGATACAATATAAATATCCCAGATGCAGAGAACAGGGATTATATTCATACTACAAAATATATTAGTTTTTTTTCCCCTGTCTCTACTGAGGTCATCAATGAAACAAAACAAAAAACAAAAACAAGAACAAAACCAAAAACTAGCCACATCCCACATGGAAACAAACTGCTCTTTGGACCAAGAATAAGTGGAAGCTGGCTCAGAATGGTATTAGTAAAACACATGGACTAGACTGAGACGTGATCCACAACGTAAGGCAACTGATGGAGGCACCAAGCCCTCCATACTAGCTGCAAAATCCCAGATCTACAAGACAGTAGGGCGAGTTTCTGGAGCACAGCTGGGGATTCCTAGGCCCACCACCAAGTGTTAAGTCTGCCCGATTTAGTGGCTTATCTGTTCTTTATAATATCACATCCTCACTAGCAGCTGTGAATGGGCCCAGGCTGGCTTAGCCTTGGGGCAGGGAAGCAGGACACTAGGGCACCCACATCACAGTGTGACCCTCAAGAACCTCCAGTGTGTACATGGGGTGGGGGGAGTCTTAGAGGGAACTCTGAGCCAACTGTGATAGAGAAGGCCAGGACAGTGTCTTTCTTAGAACAAGGCTGGCTGCTTTCTGCCTATGTCAACCTGCTAGGGGAAGGGATCTTCCAGAGAGGAGCTAGGGGTTCTCCACAGGGTTTGTGTGCTAGGTTTTTAGCCTGCTTCAAAGCAGGTAGGGGGCAAATGTGACAGTGTGCAGGGCTCGTGTGTGTGTGTGTGTGTGTGTGTGTGTGGTACATGTAAGAGCCTGTGCAGTAAGTACATTAGGAGGGTACCACCTGCCTGTGGTTATCCTCCAATTTGTAACCTTGGATAATCTGGGGACCTCGGAGGCCCTATGATTTGCCAGGATCTCTGTGGTGTCACAGCAGCCCTATCCAGGGTGTCACTTCCTCATTTCTCAGCAGTTAGGCCTGCCTTAGCACACACATCCATTGCAACTAAAAGAAACCATGGGAGAGATTTAAAAGTGGCTCAGAAATTCTGGGCAGAAATAATGTGCAGGGCCCCCAACGACATAGCAGGCAGCAAACGTCCTTAAAGATGTGGGCTTTAAGGATGTTCAACGCTGTCATCTGTTGCCAACTCCTTTCCTATCAAGTGAGGTGAGGAGGGCAGAGAGATCAGCCACTGAGTTTTAGGCACTGCTCAGTCACCTCCACGCTGCCTCTGGGAACTTCCTCAGGGAAGTATGTGTCTCCCGGGGAGGGATGGTGCCTCTGTGGGCATCCCCCAAAGGCCCTCCACCATGATCCCAGGGAGATATTAGCTGCTCTCCACCCTCAAGAGGGCACACACAAAACTTCCCTGGTATTAAGGAAGGAACAGAAAAGAAAAAAGAAAAGAAAAGAAAAAACCAAACAAACTGGAGAGAGACAGAGAGCAAAGAGGTCCTTGCCGATTCTTCTCTTCCCATGTAAGACCAAATGTTGGGCGCCAGAGGGGAATGTCTCAGTGGACACACAGGTGCAGCACAAAAAAACACAACCACGGTGAGGAGAGTCCTCCATGCATGCCGCTACGCCACGCCACGCCATGCCACGCCACGCCACGCCACACCCCGGAGGTGCGGCTCAGATGTAAACGGGCTGCTCCTGGGCCGTCAGCAGTCGGTACATGGCTGCTGGCATCGTCTTCATGTGGATCTGAGGGCAGAAAGCCATGTTAGCTGGGGCTGGGAGTAGGGCCTCTCATTATATACAGTTTCCAAGACTGCCCACCCTCAACTCGGCTCTGGGACCTGGTTTTGGAAGACTGAAGCCCACAGGCTTTCTAGAAAGTTGCAGTGACTCTAAATGGTAAGATGATATGGGTAAGGCTTAGTTTTCCAGTTAAAGGCTCCAGCTTTTAAGGCCATTTGGAAAATAAGGAAGGGACCACGGGAAGACGGACTCTGGCTTATGGCAGCCTGCTTCCCTTTCTTGGCAACGTGGGAGTGCCAGCCAGCCCGTCTAGAACTGAACAGCTACTAAAGCAAGAAAGCAGTCCCAGAGATCTAGTTAGGACTAGATGTGAGCCCATGCCAATACTGGGGGTGACTGGCTTGATGGGTCTGGAATCTAATTTTTGTCTTCTAAGCACACTGGGTGGGATTAATTGAGGGGGGGGGGGAGAATAAGATAATCTGGGGATCCAGAGAGTAGTAACACAAAGTGAGCATTGAAAAGAAGGTAACAGGGGGCAGGGGTTCTATCAGCCAGGTCTGAGGCAGAGGGCTGCTTACTAAGGAGCATCTAGGGAGGGGAAAGGAGGCTCCAGAAGGTTCCCAGTGAGGCTAGAATGGCACTAGGGGCACACACGGTACCTCAACCCTGCACAACCCCAGGCTTTATTCCTACCTCCCCAACAGCATTGGAGAGGATGTGGACGATCTTCTCATGTGGTGTGGCTACGACACTCTGGCCATTGATTTCGATGATCCGATGTCCCACGCGGACGCCTCCTCTCTCAGCGATTCCCCCTCTCATGAGGCTGCAGATCTACCAGAGGCAAACATCAGATTACACCTAATGGGCAGTGCCCCACCTTAGAACCACGTCAGGGTGGAAGACTGTCTTCCCTGGAACCCTAGTGCCCTAACATCAACACCCCTGAGGAGCTGACTTGGTGAGGCCTGGGACATGTAAATCTTGTAGGTTCCTGTTATGAGCAGTGGGTTCTGTGGCCTGGTATGGAGCTCAGTGGTTGAATGTCTAACTAGCGTGACAGATTCTGTGTCTGATCCCTAGAGCCATATTCAGTGGCAGCAAAAGTAGGTTCTGCAGGCCCACTGGCTGTCGTCTGTGCACCAGCTTTGCACAGGGGATGTGGCAGGTGTGACCTTCCTAGTGTCCTGAACTCTGACCACTTTCTGTCCTTGTTGGGCCTATCAGGCGGTGGCCAGTGTTTCAGTCGGCTTTCCATAGTCACAAGCAGGCTTACCCATGGAACTGTTTGATGCTGGTATCTTGTACTTGAGGAACACTATTGTGTGAACCAAAGAAGCACTAGAAACCTACTCTGTCCCATGGTGTGGCTTGGGGAGAACAGGGACTTGGTGGTCCCTGGCTAAACTCACTTTTTACTGGAATGGAACTGGTGGCACAGCCAGCCACTGCATAGGGTTAGGCTGTGACCACTGGCGAATGAACTGAAAACCCCAAACCTCTTTATTGGATGAAAAGATGAAGGGAATGAACCAGCCAGAAAAATATTCAATATATCTCCATTTTTAGTTGTTATTAATTTTGGAAAATGGTGTGGTCTGACTCGTACTTACAATTCCATTCTGTACGCTGAAACCCAGCTGGTAGCGAAGGTCCGGCCTCCTTATTAGCACTGTGGTCACTGGGGGGCACCTCACGATGTTCAGCTTCACTCGGGACTGGTTCTTTAAGCCCTTGACACATGAATAAAGTACAGTGGAGATGGTGACCACTCCGTCAGGCAGAGGAAATAAAGACAGACGACGTGGCCTGACCCAGAGGCAGCACCCAGACCTGCAGGCTTCTGACGATCTCACTGCTACTGTATGTGCCTGAGCTGGAGCTGTCCCCATGAGGCCTTCCTGGAACCCGTCCCGTCTGTGTGAGACAGGTGTCCCGTGGATGGCATCTTCACTTTGGAAAATGGACTGTGTCACCCTTGGCTATAAGGAACAGTTATGTGTGCTGAAAGGTGAGGGGTGTGCAGAGTCAGTAGAGAGCCCCATGGCCTCTTCCTCTACAAGGCAGACTCTAGCAGTGACTCCTCACAAAGGGCGTACACGTCCCAGCAAGCAGTCCATCCACACAGCTGGTTCCTTCTGGTCTCTGACTCTTCTTCCCCATTCTATGTCTAGAGAGATTGCCTACCTCATGGACATCACTCCCACAGCAGGATACTCCAGTGAGTTTCTGCCTCCTTGAAGTGTGGATTGTGAACAAATGAAACATGGAGACTGTATATGGGTTCATCCTTGGTTGCCTACCCTACCTCTAGGTCAGAATGGATTGTCGAAGAAAATCTGGTCTTTAATTATGAACAGGAAACAGTTTTTCAGAGCCTATTTGGAGCTTTATACACATTAGCCACACAACCCCTCCTTCAGGCAGGCTCACCTACTACCTCATCAGCTATGTGCTGAGAAATGAGGGCCAGAGAAAAGAACCCATTCTAGATGTGAACATGTTCCCTCCAGTGTTGCTGTCTCTGAGGAAGGCCTGTGCTGCCTGGGCTGCCTCCTGCTTGCCAGAGCAGGTACTCGGAGGAGAGCACGCTCAAAGCTCTCTGAGCCTCTCCCCGCACCTGCTCTCCAGCTGGTGCTCCAAATCCCAGTTCAAGATACACAGTGCCGAGAAAAACGATGATTTTGGCATCCTGGAGCAAATGGACCACACTGGTGTTTCTGGGAGCCCTGCTGCTACAGTTGAGGCTGGGAGATCAGAGCATCCAGGAAATGCCTGCCTGCCTGGACTCCTATCTGCCAAGATCAGCCGCTTAAGAAATGGCTCAAGATCAGCTTAGACTTCCCTCCAAGGGAGCAAGGGAAAAGGGTTTGGAGCTGGGTGAGCATGTTCTTCTCCGAGAGAGCAACAATTAGAAGGAACAGGGATTTGGGGAAAGCTAGATTTCATTCAGGCCCACGATGTCCCCTAGAGGTAGCAACCCATGTGACTTGATGTTCAAGCCAATGCAGGTATCACCAGTGCCCCCAGTGCTTTGAAACAGGCTAGGAAACACCTCCTTAAGGGAGTAGTATTTTCAACATGGTGGAATGAATGGCATGTGCTTTTCCTGCATCAGACACCAATGACAGATTTGGGCCTTCTGTGGACAAGTCTTGTTGTCATGTCAGCAAGGGAGAGAGAAGGTCTGGCTTTCTGCTCCCAGCAGTGGGACGAGCATAGTCAGGTGAGGAGGACAGAGCTGCTGTCCCTAGACCCGAGCTTGTCTCCTATTTCTGCTTCTGTAACAGGAGGCTCTTAGGCACTCTGCTCTATCTTACCTTCTGCACTGTTTTCTACATGGTGACACTGAACTCTCTGTCAGGTCTAGAGAGTTCTTCCAAAATGCCTCAGTCTATGCTGAAACAGCCATTTAAGCTTCAAACGCAGACTCCCTGACATCATACGGTATCACGAAGCATGACAGTCCGGGCCTTTGCCACATGCAGATTATATTTTTTTTCTTGAGCACCTACTCTTTGTTCATTTAAAAGTCACTTACATACCAAGGAATGGGTTAGGCACTAGAAGGAATAAGATTCTCTAGGTCTAAGAACTGGGGAGGGAGAAGGAGAGGCTAAAAGAGGTCACACAGAGAGTATCAGAACTAAGACTGGGTCGTGGCCAAGGCAGCTTGAGTCCCACTACATCCATCCAGTATATCCCCCTGAAGAACAAACACACACTGTAAGATCAGGAGTTTGTGGAAAACCAGAGCTGAGAGTGACAGGGTCTGACCAAAGGGACTGTGGGCCTTCCCACATTGCTCTGGCGAACTGATTCAAAATGCCTCAGCAAAATAACTTCAAGACTGGAGAAAATGTGCTCCAGCGTAAAGCTTAGGAGGTGGCGGTCTGAAATAACCAGGGCACGCTCTGCTCTGCTGAGCCTAATCAGCGTTCAAGTTGGGTCCCATTAACTTAGATTTCCTACCTGCCATTTTGTTGGAGGTGCCAATTAAATAAGTGGTCATTCCGTCCCCATGACAACAGTGAATGATGCCATGAATTAAGAAACACAGCGAGAAAGGAGGAAGAGTGGTCTCTATAGCAACCAGAGCAGAACCAAGATACTCTTGAGAAGGACAGGGAAGCTGGGCACTAGGCTGGAAAGGAACAGACGTCTAGAGAGCAGGACTTGGAGGTAATGGCGTGAACCGAGACGGATGCTAGCATGCTTTGCCTACCAGTGGCGGTGCTTCAGGAATAAATTACACCTGGAAAGGTAAAAGAGCTAGGCAGAAAAGAATGTAGAGGGTTTCTGTAACTAGAAACAGTCTACTTCCTGCAGTGGGGGTGGGGCAATTAGCATTGAAGTGGTAAGGCACAGAACACATAGCTTTAGCTGCCTGTTTCTCCAAGTGCGGGCCAGAAGACTCCCTGAGAGTTTGCTGAAAGGCAGAGCCGCACTTAAGCCTTCTCAGAACATAACCAGTATCTTAACAGCATCCCTGGGTGGCTCATGTGTGAGAAGCCATGATTGGTCAAGATGCATGATGCTGGGTACATAACAACAAAGCACACTGGGATCTACTGAAATAAACAGCACTGCAGTAATGTTCTGAAGTCCGGACATCCCCCTGCAGTAGCTGAGGGGGTCTGGGGTTGGACAGTGTGAGAATCTATCTAGCTCCAGGCACAAAGTGGGTGATGTCTAGAGAGCTATAAAAAATGGCACTAAACCTACTGAGCGTGTCTTCGTTTAGTATCGTGGGTTCCAGCAGGTTGTGGCAAATGTTCCACAGTGAAGAAGAGCCATGGGTAGGCTATCTGATTTTTTTTCAGCTCAACAGAGCTGAGTATCTTGGGGCACTGAGTGCCTGGCAGTGTCTGACTGTCCCTGCCTGCTGTGCACATCTCTGTGAGGGAGGCCACAGAGAAGCAGCCGGCTTTCTAGGCCCTCGTCAACAGTCTTTCATTGTCATGCGGCATTTTCATCTTCTGAATCCACGGCAACTCCATTTACAGACATCAACGTTTGGCAACTCAAACAAACTTCCCCTCCTCTCCCACCCCCAGGAAGCCTGAGGGCGACTGTGGGCATTGGAGTTTTGCTTTTATCTTGACTGAGTTTGTGGTCTGTGGACAGTGTGGAGTCCCTAAGCGGTTGGATCAGCTTGACCACATGGGCCCTATGACCCTCGCCGTGTCTGTGCCATTTAGAGGGCAATGGGGACAGGTAAGAGGAGAGTTGGGTTCCAATGAATGGCTAGCTGGGAGCTCTAAGCTCTTGGAGTTTCTGGTACAGGGTGGCTTCTGGGAAGGCCAGCTTCTGATGCCAGGCTGGGAGTCATCAGAGATTCCTGCTTCTCAAACACAGGTCCATCCCCGTCTTCACTCATGTTCCCTCTGCTGCCCCACCCCCACTCTCTCTCTCTTTAGTCACCGTGGGCTGCCACAACGAAATATCGTACACTGGGCAGCATTAATTCTTCTAGTCGCACAGGCCAGAAGTCTGAGATGAGGGTGCTGGCAGCCAGGTGATGATGAGGGGGCTCCCCTGGGCTACAGACTGCTGTCTTCTTGTTGCTTTCACATGGAGGAAGGGAGGCTCGTAGCATCCCTTGCACAAAGGCGCTGATGCGATTCATGAATACATCACCTTTAGGACCTAGTCACCTCCCCCAAGCCCCCTGGGGTTAGGGACTTGACATGTATTTTAAGGGGACATATTCAGTCTAAACCCATAGCCTTTTCAGACCTAGATCAGCTGCCCATAAAGTTACCCTCACCAACTTCACTCACCACGTTCTCTCTCGCATCTGAACTCTGCACTCACACACAGACTCTCGAGATTGGCAGTACAGGGGCTGTTCTATGTATTGTAGGATGTGCCTGTATACGTAACTTGCTCACAGTGGGACAGCCAAGACCGTCTCCAGTCTTCTGGGGCATGCATTAGTACCTCTGGCTAAGGATGTGCACTTAGACAGACACCTTCCCTAGACAGTGCTGTCTTGGGATCAGATTATTGTTCACTGGTGAGTGATCTGTCTATACCAAGGGCCAGCTATGTAATCATTGTTCTGTGCCTCAGTGTCTCGGTGTGCAGCAGGTGAGCATATTACCTGCTACATTACAAGTTCATGAGCAACCAGAAAGCCATGAGTTTGGTGAGCGAATCTACAACCACCTTCTGGTCAGTGTTCAGTGCATAGCCCTTGACTTCTGTAACTGTGGGGCCAGTCATCACTTCTTGCTAGGCCTAGCTCCTGGCTGAGGTCCTGCTCACTGTCTGGACCACACAGCCCCTTGCCATTCTCACATGCACACACAAGTAATGTGTTCACAGGAGAGAGGGGAGAAGGCACGCCAATGGGCAGTGCTCCTGCCTTTTAGTAGAGATCACCATGACAACACCAGATCAAACCTTACAGGTCAGGATAAGATCTACCTCTTGACTCAACACTAGCCCATTGTCCATCAATCCAGGCAGACACTTCTAACCCCCCATCCCTCCTTGACATATACCTAGGTTTTAATGCTTTCAGAGTCAACTTTAGCACTGTCCTATAAATGTTTCCTTGTCTAAGTCCTTGCCACCCTTTACCTCTACGTTGCTATGCACCCTCTCAACAATATAATTATCTGCCACATGTATGGCTCCTCCATGGTTCAGCTCAGCACCCAACAAAGGTCCAATGAAACATATCTGAGTGAGTCTCTGCATTAAGCAGATTCTCTGATCTCATCATCACTGTACAGCCATGCACCACACAGCTTAGTCAACCATAGCAGTCCTCTAAGACAATCTTGAAAGATCCCCATTACCCAGAGACATCACGGGCATCCTGACATCATGGTACAACTCACTCCTCACGTCTGTGGTGATGTATGTGTAGACTCCCTGCACTGCAAACTTTTAGCCATAAAAGCACAGCAGCATGTGTGTTTGTACACACATGTATGTACAAAATATTTAATTAAGGCCATGTTATTTGCAATCTAAATATTCATTATACTGCATTTCTATCATTATTTTAGGGTGTTCAGTCATTAAAATAGAACATTAAGCATAGGATAGTATGCTGTCTTATGCTGGCAACTCCTTAAGGGTCTTTCAGTTACTCTCCTGGTTTTATCAAGAGGCCATATCAGGTGACTGCCCTAAATTTGTGTAATACTCTGTGGTGTTTGGGAAATGACAAAATTGACTGACGTCTCTCAGAACTAATCCTCCACACGTGGCTGTATACTAAGCGACGTGTATGCCCTATGATGGAAGCAGAGACACTGCCCCCATGCTCTCACCGGCACCCTCGCCCTAGCTTCTCCAACAAGGGCGTTGACTTTTGCAGGTTTCCTCTGCCACCCAATGCCCACTGTGCAGGTTTATTCTCTCCTTCCAGCACTGTGTTCTCTCTGAAACCCCCTGGATCACAGAAAGCTGAGCACCCCAGCCTGCCCACTTGCTGGGCGCGGGTTACTGTCATATTGGCCACACAAGCAGTGAAGATTGGCATTCTCTAAAGGCTACAATGCACAGATGCTAAGAAGAAAAATCCAGCTCTCTCCTCAAGTAGTCACGTTTCCATTCTCTCTTTAACTCTTTTCTTTTGGGATAGTATCAGCCTGGGGTGAACAAAAGCCAACGAGTAGACTGGAGTAAGTTTTCTCTCTATGGCATTCAATATTCAGGTGGTGGCTCAGGGGAAGGGGAAGGTTGGCTCCCACCGGTGTTCTCTGAAGAGCTGACACGCTTCCATGAGCTGTAAAGGGCGGTAAGTAAGTCATGTGCGGCTGCCTGGAGATAGTGGACTACCTGGGTTAGAGGGCTGAGGGAAATCCTGCTGAGGCTGAGCCTGGCTATGTTGAGGAAAGAGAGTTAGTTGATGAGCTATGCCTAGGTTGAGCGTTGGTGTTATGTAAGGCGCATATCTTACCTATCACATACACAGGATTTATGGAGAAGTGATAGTAACTCGATTGTTGGCTGCCTTGGGTGCACGCCCATGCCATTTGTTATTTGGGTCTTCCCCCTGCCTATGCTTTAAAATGTTCACAAATTTTGAGGCCTGGGTGGCAGTCACACTTCACATCATGTCAGGCCTGTCACTGAGGGGTTTTCTCATGCTGAGGTACCTTAATGATGCTCTGGCAGGTGGAGAGAGGCAGGCCCACCAGGCTGGTGCCGTTGATGGACATGATCTGGTCCCCGATATTCAGCTTCCCCGACTTCTCTGCAGGGCCCCCGTGCATCATGTTGGCAATGATCACGGTTGGCAGAATGGATCCCCAGCCAGACTCCACAATCACAACTCCCAGGATCTCACCTTTCTGCTTCTCTATGAAGACCTGAAAGGAGAAGAGAAAGAAACCTCGAGTCAGCAGCCACGTGTGATAGGTCCCTGAGCTGGTCCCCCTGCCTGTGTGGGGGAAAAAAGAGACACTGCTTTGGGGCTTCCAATCTAGGTGAGTTTCTGTCTTTTCTACATTCCACAGCATTGGGAATCTGTAAGAAACCACTTCATTCAAACCCATCTAGACCTTGGAATTCACCCTCATTTCATATGTACAAGAGACAGCAAAATTTTCCATTTTCCTTTAAAACGTTAGCTGTCCTTAGTAGGTGGCCTTAATCCACATGGCTCTTGGATGCTATGCACAGGTTTTCCCGTGCCATGGTGCCCTGTAAATTCTTTTCAGTATTTGAGTGAGAAATAAATGTGTGGGGCACTTCTCTGTGCAGAGAAAGGTGAGGGGAGAGAGAAGCTGAAGCTGCCATGACCTCTGTCCTGCCAAGTGCAGCTGTCTTGCCTCAGTGTTGGACCTGGCCCATCACTGGCCACTTTAGGGGCCCTTACCTGGACTGTGGGCTTCGTAAGGACAGAGGTCAAGTCCTGTATTCACATCTATAGAATTCTCTCAAAACTCTACTTGACTCACAAGGGCAGGGGATGCACAGCCTATCATTTATACTTGTTTTTGATAGTACTTAATGATAAGATCCTCTGGGAAGAAGCCAGAGATGGGCATGAGAACCACAAAATGTCCTGTGAACACCACTATCTTCCGCCTCTACTTCCACTGCAGGGCTGCCTCACCCTCCAGGGCCCCGCCCTGCTGGCTCAGCTTGGGAACAAGTTCCTGGAAGTACCTACATCTTTGCAGTTTTCCGACTTGGAGAAGTGGATCAGGTCATCGTTGTACATGTCCTGGGTGTTGAGCAGGTCACTGTATTCCTTCTGGCTGAGGTCTTCTGGGTTAATGCCATTGGCCCTGAGGAATTCCTGGTACGCAACACTGAACGCCTGTCCTATGGACTGCGCGATCAGCTGGGCCTATAGCAGCATACGGGAAGACAGAGGTGAGAGGGGGAACTCCTGGCATACCCACCCTGGACAATCCCTTGAGGCAGTTGAGGCTTCTAAATAGCAGGCCAGTCAGTCTACATCAGGGTACCAGAGCCTACCAGGAACTATTTGAAAAAACCATCAGTATGTTTCTTGTTCCGACTGTGCCCATAAGGGTGTCATTGGTACTCAGTAGATAGGAATCTGAGATGCAGGACATCCTACTATATGCAGGACAGTCATATATGATGACAAGTCACTCTACATCCTGTACAATTTTTGCACATCCCACTGGACATTTATATTATATGTAACAGTTGATTCTAATTACTGTGCCCACAACTGGATTCTAGTTTATATTTAAATACAAAGATTCACTGGCTATACTGCACATTTGAAGAATAATATTATGCAAAGTGAAGGTCCTTTGAGATTTTGTAAGTTTCATGTCTTTCGAAACCACCCACATCATTTGTGGTCTCAGCCTCTGAATTGGTAATGATCACATTCCTGTCTGTACGCACCGTGGCGCACAGAGATCCTGCTTGTGTTTATAGACACGGATGCTTGTTTGGGCCCCAATTCAAAATGTCAAGTAGAAATTATCCACAGTGTCACATCAAATACAATATTATTCTCACAGCCAAACTTAGGTAAGTAGGTGTAAATATCGGGCTACCTCATCACATTTTTTTTTTTTTTTTGAAATGGCTGGCCCTGGAATTTATACAATGTATCATGATTTTATCTTAACCTCTTTTCCTTTATTATACTTATGGCCATAAGTTATTTTGTAGAGAAAAGGGAATTGGAGAAATGGCTCAGTGGTTAAGAGGTCTGGGTCTGGTGGGTGATGTTCCTGCCGCTGTGGCGGGAGGAGCAGGGTCACTAAGTTCACTGTGATAGCATGAGAGATCTGCACAGCTCCCAACATTTCCTCTGTGCACACTCTGGTGCCATGAAGACTTGCTTAGACTCGAAATCTGGGGCTCCCTCTTTCAAAGCCTGCTGGTAGAGTGGCCACTCTTCCTTCCCAAGCAAACTCAGCACTCCCCTGCCTCTGGGCCTTTGTGCCTGCTATTTCCTAGTCTCATTCTATTCGGGTCTCTGTTTAAATGTTACCTACGCTGATGATCCTATGTGAACTAGTCCTGTCCTTTGTGCACTGATCCTATTTTATATTTCAGTACAGCCCTCTCCATGTCTAATTAAGTTCACTTATCTCTATTTTCTATCCCCTCCAACCTGCACAAAGAATAACTCCTGTACCTTTATTCAGCCTTCTATCTCCAGATCTAGAACAGTTCCTGTTACATAGTATATACTGAATAAATATGTTTAATGTAGGATGAGCCAGACTGATTCGAGTTCTGATAAACTGGCTACTTAGTGGCTATCCAGGAGGATAGGTTGGGGAACCCAGAGGAAGGATGGGGAAGCCAGTCTTACGTCCTCAGACTCAAAGACATGGCAGATCATCTTGTACTGTCTTTTTCCATCTTGGGAAGGGTGAGAGGCCTCCACATTCTCCTGGGAGTTAGAACGGGGCATCCGCCTGCGGGCCATCAGCACAACGATGTTGCCAATGTCTGCGATGTAGGAAATGGTCCTCAGAGGGTGGTCCATCATAGGTTCCTAGAGGTGAAGGGCAGAGGAGGTGAGTCTGCACACAGAACCTTATCGTCTTCCCCCATACCAGCCGAGGTGGGCCAGGGACAAGCTTCACCACCAGACCTCTGAGTCCTACCCCCAAGGCCTGAGGAAGTTTCCTTGGTGAATGAAGAGCAAGAGATATGTGCAGGAGAAAAGCAAATATCAAACATTTTACACCGTGTAGAGTCTCCAGTGGTGAAGCTGGAAAGAAAATCTAAATTTCAGTGTGCTTGTGTATGTGTGCATGCATGTATGCACATGTAGGCATGTGTGTGCTGTACAATTTTAAAGAGACTTCCTTAAGGCAAATGAGTCCTCCCCAGAGAACCCATGGGAGTGACTTGAGTGAGAGACCACACATACATTCTGAGTTTTCCTTTGTACTTTAAGAATGAATGTGACCTTTGAGCCCACCATAGCCTTGAGTTTCACTGGAAACCAGTGTGTGTGTGTGTGTGTGTGTGTGTGTGTGTGTGTGTATGAAGTCCTAACTGAATGTGTGTCATTGACATGAACACAGTTACATCAAGGATCCCAATGTCTCAGACTCATGGGGATGGCTAAGCTTTTCCCTGGTCCATGTGTAGTTAAAGAAAAATGCGAACCCCAGTTTTGTCCTCCCCAGTGTTTACAGCCTGAGCCTGCTCTCCTAGAGAGAAATCCTGCTGTGAGAGTAGCTAAACCCACCTCCTCGTTCAGAGTTACACACACTGAGTTTTGAGGCTGCTGCTGGTACACCTCCATGAGATCTGGTAGAGCATGTGGTCTATCAGATCTCAGCTACTATCTGTGTGTCTGTCCTTTCTTCATTCCCTTATCAGCCCTGTCAGTTTCCAGGACCCAGCATGCAAGTTGTGGCACCCCAATACCTGGGGATGGGCACTTTACAGGCAGAGAATCTATGCTAGAATTCCTTTGGCTTTTGTCCCTGAGAAAAGTGGGAACGAGCTGGTACCTGTGTATCCGCATTCAGTACTTTGATCCTCTGGGTAGAGATGAAGAGATCCACCTCAGTCATTGGCTGAGATTCACCTTCAGGAGCCTAAGAAGAATGGGCACCAAGAAGAGGTTTTACTGTATTGTCTTCACCCGGAGGCACGGGAAAGGTTAGCTCACACACTGGGTTACCAAGACACAGTCACCAGAACGGCAACACAGGGTTAAATTGCCAAAGCTGAAGGTACTACAGGGAGGATGGACACGTGGACCAGAGTTAGCGTCTCTGTATTCCAGGGGAAATGCAGAGTTCCTTCTGATGCTGCTTCCCTCAGAGCAGAGGTTGCTGCAGCAGATTAACTCTGGACATGATGGCAAGTGACCCTTTCTGTAAGGCTTTGGGAGACTGAAGGGTAAGAGCAGCTAACTCGTAGTGAGGACCTTGGAATAGTCACTCATTTTACCCTGCAAGAGCTAGTGGAAGCCCATGTCTGTGGTGGGTGCAAATGAAGCCACCGGATGCAGTTCTGGTAAGAGGGTCTTCATAGTCACACATCACCACCGCACCACGGAAGCAGCTGCCTGCTCCCGCAGCCACCCTGTCACAATGGAGCCCCCAGTGTCTCACATCCTTGGAGTAAGTTACAAACACCTAGAAGCTCTGCAACCCCCAAAGTGCAGCCTGGCTCATTTAGGGCTGAACCCTGCACGTGTGTGGTTATTAGCGGGTTTTCTTTTTTTTGCATCCAGCAATCTGAGAAATCCTCAAACGGAATGTAACGGTAATTGACTAGTCCCAGGTCCCTGCCACATCATTGCTCCTGAGCGGCTTGCAGCCTCCACCCTAGAGGATTCATTTAGCATCTCCAATCTGCTCCCTGGCGTTCATCTGAGGTGAAATGACCAAATGAGCAACAGAAAATGGCCACTTGAGGCAACCAAGTTTGGAGAGAGGCTGGCTTATGGAGCGACTCAAAACGAAATCGGAACAAAAAAACTTGCTGGATGCAGAAAACAAAAACACAAAATCATAAAAAGGCGGAACATAAAAGAAAAAGGACAGGCGTAACACCAAGTGATGAAGTTGTACTGCACCTTCTTCCTGCTTTTGGCTAATTTCTGGGCCGTCTGCTTAGCATGGAACAAACAGAGACAGGAGAATAGTTAGAAGAGAATTTGCAGACTCAGTCAAAAAGGGGACGGACACACTAACACTGCTCAGGGGTGGGTATAAAGCACTTGTAGGAGGAAGATGGGCGTACACACCCCACTTTAGGGGGAATATTCCTAATATAATGTGAGCACTGGGGATGGCATGGAGGGCGTCTCATGCTTCACTGTCATTTGACTTTTTGAAGAACGCAGTTTGGTTCTGTTCTCATCACGTGCCTTCCTTCCTTAACCTCACTGACGGTTGTCGGGCTGTGTCTTTATCTTTATCTGCTTGCTTTGGGAGTAACCTGCTGACTTTCCCCTCAGCTGCTTCTGATAAAAAGCTACATCTGTCCAGACTTTTGTTTTCTACTGCAGTTTTGGCTCCGTCTCCGAGCCCCGCTTTAGCTGTATTGCAGTTTTGTGCACCGGCTTTTCTCTTACTGACACATTACAACACTTCAGCTGAGATGTCTTTGAACCCTTTGAATCATTTAGAGTTGTGCTATTAATTTCAAAAATATGTGGAGGGTTTCTAGCTATCCCTTGGCACTGGTTTGGGGATCAATCTTACTGTGGCCTGAGACCATGCTGTGTATGATTTCAGTCTTTTTGGAAGGTGCTGAGTCATGGCCGACTTGGGTGAGCACACTATATGGCCTGCACAGTAAACAGTCTCAGCTGTCAGCTAACATGATCTTTCAGTTCTCAGGTGGGTTTGTGTTTGTGTGTCTGTCCTGCTCGTGCCTTCATTTTACTGACAAACTGTATTAAGACCACAAGCTGTTACTGTGGACTTGTCTTTGCATTGCTTTGGTTCTATTGGTCTTTGCTCTCTCTGTAGCCATGTTACAGAGTACATATATGTTTAGGGTAGTATGTCTTCCTGTTGAATCAGTCCTATAATCTCTCCCCACACCGTTTATCTGTAGCAATAATTTCCTCTTAAATTTCATAAGATGAATATAGTTTGTACCTGGCAAAAATGGACATATTTATCTTTTTTACTCCTAATTAAAAGATAGCATCGCTAGTAAAAGCTGAGCTGAGCTTTCTAAAGCCAAATCTCAGTATTACTTGTGTGATTTTAGGCAAGCCATTTAGCACTTCTGCTTCCTCTATGTACTATATGGATTTAAATAGTATCTACCTCCCAGGGCTGTTTTTAAAGATAAAATGAACACATGAAGAAAAAGGTCTTCGAATAGTACACTGAGCATTATGTCTGTGTCTGCTATATATAATGAAAATGTACAAGTGTAGGATGCAGTTCCTCAATCATATATGTTATATATTTTCTGTCACTGTGAGTCAGTGGCCAGGCTGTGGGCGATGCTATGAAGGGCGAAGCTGCATCGCTGTGATGGATGGATAAGGCTGGACTGTTGTCACGGGTGTGGGTGGTAAAGCTGAGCTGTTGTGGACGCTATGGTACCAGTGGGCACAGCTTTGCTGTTCTGATGGGGGTGGCTGGGTAACTTACCTTAGCAAAAAACTGTGCCCTCAGCAATGCATCTCTATTTCACTAGTGGTTAGAATGTGTTGCCTGCTGCCTGCATGCTCCCACAGTGGAGACTGGATGAGTCAGCCATCCAAACACCGCATAGCTAATTACCGATACACTCAGGAAAGAGGGCAACCACACTCCCACACAGCTTCCCCACCATTCTTCCCGTGGTGATGAGATGGCTGTGAGCAATCTACTCTGGAGGACTCTGAAGTTAATAAAACACCCATGTGCTTTACTAACCGCCTCACAAGCCAGAGGGTGGATCTGAGCATCTGAGAAAGCCCTGAGTGGACCTGCGTGCACCTGAGTTAGAAGCTGTCCCTGGATGTTCTGACCTGAGTTGGTTTTCATCTGCCTTGAAACTTTTCCTCTAGGATCTGAAATGCTTCCTTCCTCTCCACTCATGAAGTAACATGAAATGGCCCGGGAATTCCTATTCCTGTTGATTTCAAAAGTCTAACAATTCTTCAACTCTAGGGAAATGTGTTCCACCTTCATTATCAAAAAATTACCCAGACTCCATTCCCCCCCCCCCAAACTACAGAAGGATGAAGAAGGCAAACCAAGTTTCATGACAGGTGTTCTGACATGGTTTATGCAGCAGATTATAGCATTTCGATGTAACACTGATGAGATGAACAGGTCAGAGCCGGAATGGAAGATTGGAAGAGGCTACTAAAACCCTCACAAGGCCAAGGATGGCAGGACTCTGGGATCAGAGCTGTGCCCCCCTTACTTCATGGTCAGTGTCAGTCTCACCATGGACAGCCCCTCTAGATTGGTCATGCTGTGGGGAGGGCCTCCTCTGGCCTATCTGTTCATTACCCAGCTAGCATCTACTGAGCTATGGTCCTTTGCCAGGATCCTTCTAACCAAATGCCACTGTCAAAACTCACAACAGTCCTGTGAGGCAGGAATTATAGTAAGACACTCAAGAAGAGGAAAACAAAGCACAGGGAGGCTAGGTCATTTGCCCAGTGTCTCACAACTGTGAAGAATGTGATTCAAGTTCAGGCAATCCAGCTCTTCAATCTACACTTCCCTTTGTGCAGCTGGCTTAGGCAGTCTTCTCCTCTGGAATGTCTTGGTTCCCAGTAAAATGGGGCTAATAATATCTGCTATCCTACCTCTTCCAGTCTGAGCAGTGAATGAGGCAATATACATAAAGACCTGGCAGGAGGCAGCAGCATCTCTCTACTGATCCAGATCTCTTCAAGCAAAGCTGGGAAGTGACAGGACTTAGACAAAGCTACAATGATGCCAACATTTAATTCTACAATGAAACTTTACAAAATCACAAAAGAATGGAAAAGTAAGAACTATGGAAGAGGCTAAGTAAAGACAGATGAAAGGAAAATGGCAGAGAATGATAGGAACAAAAATGTGCGCAACATGCAATCCCACAGCAGCACTTGTGACATCATCGCACGAGTCTCAGAGATTAGAGAATGGAGATGAGGACCCTCTTGCGTGGACTCCCCAGCCTCTGTGCCTCAGAGGACCTTCCTAGCTTCTGCTGAGGCGTTGAGAGCCCCTCGAGAGAGGAAGACAGGGGAGCTAGCACAGTCTTCTCCACAGTGTCCTTGCTGTGTGGAGAGGAACATTCCAGAACACTGGGACGTGGGCAAAAACTCTCCAGAGGTCTCTCCCACAGACCTTTCTATGGCACCACCAGCAGACTCTAGCTGGATATACGCCATGATCCTGATGGTCCTTGCTTAAGCAATTGAGGGAGCCACTGTTTGTCTACTACGAGGTGTGTCGCCATATGGCAGGAGTGCGGACTGCCACTTACTATTCCAGTCTCATGTTTTATGTCCTCAGGGGTTTTCTAACTCATCAACATGAAGTTTTAAAAAAATCATCCCCAACAATGCTTGGATGTTCTGCCGAATCAGTTACATTTCTGTCTTTATTTGTGCAAAGAGCTCTTGGCTTCACTGATCTTTTGTATTCTTTTATTTCTGATCTTTGCTATTTCGGGTTTTATTTAACTCTTACTTTTCAAGCCCTTGAGGTACCTCAACAGGGGACTTGTAAAGTTTCTATCTTTTATGTAGGCACTCATACATGTAACGCATTGCAACTCAGTTGCATTGTGTTGTATTTATTTTGATTTTTTCTGTTATTTTCTATTTGTTGAGAATTTCATGTGTGTATAGTGAAAATGTAACCAATGCTCCCATTCTAATAACTTCCTAGCTGAAGGTCTTTTATTTATTGATTTATTGATTTTTGATTGATTGACTGACTTGGTAACTTACTAAGTCCAGTTAGTGTTGCCCGTGTGCCCTGGTGTGTGTCCGCCCTCTGGAACATGGGGAAACCTACCATTAGCCACACCCCCTGTGGTGGTTTGAATAAAAATGGCTCCCATAGGCTCATGTTTGACTATTTGGTCACCAGTTGGTAGAACAGTTGGGGAAGGAATAAGAGGTGTGTTGTGGGGGCAGACTCTGAGGTTTCAAAAGACTTGTGGTCTATCCAGTTTGCTCTCTGCCTCCTGCCTAGGGTTTGTGATGTGAGCTCTTAGCTGTTCCTGCCACCATGCCTTCTCTTTACCACCATGAGCTCTATTTTAGAGTTGCCTTGGTCATGATGTTTTATTATAGCAATAGAAAAGTAACTAAAATGTCTCCAAGGGCCAATTTGAGGAAAGGTTTCGTTCACCTGCCAGCTCCTCAGGGACTGACTGCTCTGTGTTGTCCCGTCTCCGTGTACTTGTATAATTGCTAGCATTTCACTTGTTAATTGATTTCTACTTTCATCGATTGCTGTGATCAGAAAGGATCTGGCATCTGATTTAAAAGTTTTGAAAATGTGTTGAATAGCTCCTGGATGGCTTATTCTATAAATGTCCAGAAGTCATATGATTTATAGTATAGCTTAACTGGTGTTAATTTGACTTTAGGAGGAGGTCTGGCTTGTTCTTTAACTGAAGTGGAATGCTGAAATTCCACACTATTTCTGTATTGGATCCTCTCTCCCAGTGTTATAATGTCCGTGTACAAGACTTGATGCTTTAACATTAGGCTCATATTAACTTATATCTTCCTGTTGACTTCATCCATTACCACATGGTGACTGCCTTTATCTCCGTCTTAGTGTCTATCTTATAGATAGTCCTTGTTGCTGATTTCCTGGGGTATCATTTCAAATCTTTCCCTTTTCACTATCTGTGTAATTACTTGTAAAGTGGAATGCATGAAAGCATACTGGCGGCTCTTGTCTTTTTGTACTCCATTCAGCAATTCCCTTAAGCTTTAACTGAAAAAAATTTAGCCCATTTACAGGTTGTAAATGAAAGGTAAGGGCGTATTCCTGTCATATATATGTGCTATGTGCATGCACATATGTATTTGTGTGGTAAGGATGGAGGGCAAAGGTTGACGCTAGACATCTTCCTCAGTCACCTTATCTATTGAAGCAGGGTCTCTCAACTGAACCCAGAGTGCACTGATTCAGTTAGCCTAGCTAGCCTGCTTGCCCTAGGAACCCTGTCTCTATGGCCCTGGTGCTAGGAATACAGACCGACAATTCCATGGGTGCCGAGAATCCCAGCTCAGAGCTTCACATTCTGTGGCAGGTCCTTTCCCCCAGGAGCCATCTCTGCCACTCCTAAGGATGCTCTTTTTGGTTGTTGGGATATTTTTGTTTTCTTCCCGTCTTCGCTTTGGGCTGACTGTTGCAGGGGTAATGCCTGATTCGGTTCCACTTGTCTTTTGGGTAGCTGCTCTTGTATGGGGATTTATACTTCCACAGGCTTTGGTGATGCTAGCTGTGTCTTTGATTTCTGTGAGTAGGTTTCCCTTAGGTGGTCTGACGGTCATAAATCAGTTTTTGCTCATCTTGGACGGCCCTAATTTTCTCCATTTCTGAAGAGCAGTCTTGCTTGGTAGAGAATTCTGATTGACATTTTCTTTGTTTCAGGACTTGGAATATGCTATTCCATCCCTTTATATACTGTAGGATTTCAGCTGAGATGTCTATTGCTATTTTAATGAGTGCACACCAGAACTGACATGTTATTTTTTTTTCCTGCAGATTGTAAAATTATTTCCTTAGGCTTTTGACAGTTTGCCTATAATGCTGGGGTGGACTATGTTTTTCTGGTTAGATTAGAGGTTCTATAGACCTCTTATACCTGGATGATCATAGCTTTCCAAAGATTAGAGAAGTCTTCTGATAACTGTTTCATGGAATCATTTCCTTGTGTTTTTAACCAATGATATAGATATTAATTCACTTTAAAGTGTGTGGTGGTTTAAATATGCTTGACCCAGGGCATGGCCTTGTTGGAATAGGTATGACTTTGTTGGAGGAAGTACTGTCACTGTGGGCATGGGCTTTGAGACCCTTCTCCTAGCTTCCTGGAAGCCAGTCTTCCTCTGTTTGCCTTTGGACAAGATGGAGAACTTCCAGTTCCTCTAGAGCCATGCCTGCCTGGACACTGCCATGATAATAATAGACTGAACCTCTGAACCTGTAAGCCAGCCCCAATTAAATGCTGTCCTTTATAAGAGCTGCCTTGGTCTTAGTGCCTCTTCACAGCAATGGAAATCCTAACTAAGACAGAGTGTTACAAAGATTTTGTTTGCTTTTTGTTTGCATGAGACAATCTTGCTATGTAGCCCAGTCTGTCCTCAAATTCTCAATTCTCCTATATTAACCTCCCAAGTATGGGAGTCACAGGTATGCTGGGAGTATAGGAATATACAATCACCCCTGGCGTTCAAAGATTCTAAGTGCACATTCCTCCCTTCCCTTCCTTGTCTTCCTCCTGTGGGGTTTTTTGAGGGTCTGATTTGGATAGTCAATCCCCTTTTCAAATTCAATCATTACTTCGTCCCCTTGAAGTAGTCTGTTGATCTTTTCTGGCTCTCTTTCATTCCAAGATTTCTATTTCATTGCTCTTAATTTTTTTCATTCTTGTCCTGCACTGTATTCCTAATTTCATTTGATGCCTTTAAAATATTCTCTTGGATCTCACTGAGCTTCTGTCTGTCTGCATTTTAAGATTCTTTATGGGGCATTTCAACCATTTTGACTTCTGTGGAATTTGTGGCTGGAGAGTGACATCGTTGGACATGGTGTAATTCTTGTGTCTCTACATTGAGCTTTCCGGATCTAGTAGATTAGATCACGACTCCTTTAGAGGTGGCCTCCTAAGTGGCTCTCTCCTGAAGATGTGCCTTATTTCAGGGTTCAGTTAGTTAGGCATTTGGCTTTATTTCCAGCTAGACACCGTAGTGTAGCCCTCTTGTAGCTTTGTTGGCTATGACTCATGACCGGGCACTGTACATGCTTTGTCAGAGTCAGAGAGACATTGTGGGCTACACAAGTGGAGGAGGCTACGTTAGCAGCTTAGGCAGTGCAGTGTCAACAGCAGAATCCGCGGAAGGCCTTATGGCCAATCTTACTATGGGGGCTGTGGCCTCCACCCCCTCAGTGATGTGTTTGCAGCTACTGATGTTGGCTCTGCTACTAGTAATAGCCTCTGGTACAAGCAGTCCTAGTAGTGTTAAGGGACCTGAACTCTTTGTCCTGGAAACAGACGGTGGTTTTGGCTCAGATACTGCATAAGGAGAGGCTGATGGGGACCACAACCTCCTCTCTATGGTGTCTGTATCCTAGTCTGACTGCATTGCCTTTCAGACAAGGCGTGAGCATACCAAGCAGTAGATAGGTGGGGTAGCACCAACAGTTGTGGCCCTCTCCTCTCTCGGCTTTGGAGAGCCTGCCAGGACTGGGGCTTCAGCCCCTACTACCCTTGCATGTACAGTGACAGTATAAAAACTGGGGCTTCTTGCCTTTCTATTCAATTCCTGGACTCTAATGATCAAGGAGTAGGAGGGCCTGGCAGGAACAGCGTCAAGTTCCCCTTAAGACCTCTTTAGTCCTGCATACACAGTGGGTCACAGATGGAGTCACAGAGCTGTTCAAGGCTACCTCAGCACATTCTGGTGGGCAGAGCAGCAGGGCAACGGCCATGCCCTGTCAGTAGCAGGTGTGTGTGGCACAGGGTGTCAGAGTGAATCACCCTCAGTTCTGGTGCTAGGTGTGAATCTTCGTGTGCATCACCATGGCGAATGGTCTCAGAGGACACTTATCTGATGACGGGTTCCCTAGGGGTCACCATCTGTTCCCTGCCACGACAAAGCATCAGCTTAAAGTCAGTTACTCTGATGGGCTTAGTCAGGTTGCTGAGGCAGTTCCACACTGAGCCAGGGCAGTGGAAATGTGTCTGGGATCTCAGAGATGGAAATATTAGGGGTTATGAACCAATAGGGTAGTCCTAATTCAGATGCCAGCTGCTTTCTGAAGGCAAACCCCAGCCAGACAGGTGTGGTGGCGCCTTGTGTAATCCCAGCACCAAAGAGGTTAGAAAATTGGAAGGAGAGCCGGGCTACACAGACAAACCCTGCCTATGGCTCCAGACTACAGCACCCTCGGTGTTTGCTGGAAGATGATGTGAGATTGTGTTCCACAGCAAAGCTACAGGGAAGATTTCAGTTAACTTAAGTGGGATGGAAGCCCACGAGGACTGTGAAACTCCTTTAGCTAGGACTGTCAGTGCCTGCAAGGATGGGCTGTTAGGACCCTACATTTTACCCTTCTTTCTGCAAAGCACAGACGAGTCTCTTTCTCCCCTGGCTGTGTTCCTCTTACTACGTTGTCTCAGATTTTTGAATCCCAACCTAGTCACTTAGCTCAAAACACAGCTGCACACTCTCGACTTGCAGTTCTTGTTTGTATGTGAATCCTGAGCGTCTATTTCTATTCATCTTAAGAAAAGTCATTCTCCGAGCCTGTAACAAGGAAACAGACTTGGAAAACATCCAGAGAGTGAGTGTTTCATGAACTTATTTGCTGATGGAGCTCTATTAGTAGCGAGTACTCAGCATGACTAGAGTTCTGGAGAGTGCAGTTGAAGAGAAGATGCTTCATAATGCTTTCAGAGAGCAACCGACAGGCCACTACCAGTCTACCACACACAGCAGGTTCTCCTGGAGCCTGTCAATGCAGACTCTTGGTATCTCCTTATTGTCTAAGCTTCTGTCTTGAGAAATCTGGAGTCAGGCTGGAGAGCTTGCATGTTCATCAGGCTTCTACACAATGCTGGTTTCCTGGTCTCTGGACCATACTTTGAGACTCACAGTTCTAATGCATTCCTGGTTGCTGCTGCTTCTGGTGGTGGTGGTGTTGTGTGTGTGTGTGTGTGTGATGCACATTTCCTGCCAGGACAGTAGTTCTTCTAAGATATAGTGACAAAGTTCCACAGATGGGGAAGCCACAGCAGATGAGTTCTAATTCTGCTGCTGCGGGTATAGACTTGGCTTTATTCCTGTATCTTGGTAGATGGAACACGGTACTGTTTTCAGATCCCTCAGTTTGCAATATTGTAGCATCAGGTATACAGCTTTTCTGGTTCATTTATTGGAGTGCCAGTTTCTCAAGGTTTAATACTGGATGTTGGTTAAATTTTACTTCTAAATTGCCTATCACAAAAATCTCCATAGAAACAGCTTTTTAAACCAAAGTCTCACATATACATGTATGTATATGTATATATGTATATATGTATGAGAGAATGCCTGGTTAAAAACAAATCTAAATTCTCTTACGATTTCGCAAATAAATCTGGACACGTACATTGTTAAAGAAAATGTAACTGCCAGACAGTGATGGTGCACACCTTTAATCTCAGCACTAAGGAGTTGGAGGCAGAGGCAGGTAGATCTCTGAGGGTTTGAGGCCAGCCTGGTCTGCTGAGCAAGTTCGACAGCCAGGGATACACAGAGAGAAGATAAGGCCAGAAGACCAGGGAAGAAAACAGCTTACTTTAAGCAAGTGGAAGGGCCAGAGACTACCACTGGCCTGGTGTTATGGACTGCACCAGCAGGCTGGAAAAGGAATACCTGGCATTGCTTTCTGTTCTCCATTCCTAGGTAGGCAAGAAATCCGTGGCCCGGCTGCACTCTGTTCACTGTGCTGAAGTGACCTAGAAGAACCTCTTCTCGAAAGGCCAGAAGGACCCAGTCTCTCGGGGAGTGATGTCTGCAGAGCATGCTCTGGAGCCCACTGGACTGCTGGGGACACACCTGTCCTCCATCTGCCATGAGGTCTGAGCCGGCTCCTAACTCAGCTGCCTTCTAGGTAGGATGACAACACAGCCATCTCCGCTCGCAAGGGGAAGAGACTTCAGGCTGTGTGTGTCATTCTGAGAAGCACTTAGAGGGATATAAAAGGATCATGAAGCAGGAGATATTTATGGATAGGCAGCAGTTCCTTCAAGCGCACAGAAGCACATACTAAAATAATACTTAGAAGCTGTAAGTGAAACGTAACCACTTAATTTTACTACTTTATCGCAAATTCCTCACACTGCCTCAATTTACTTGTAAAAGATAGATACGTGGTTTTCAAATATCCACACTGCTCCGGGTGGGTTTAAAACATACTTGTGATCAGTTGGCCACTTGCTTGTGTTGAAAGTGCCATCTAATGTGGGGTTTAACTGAGCTGTGGGGTTTTGGGGTGCTGGTTACTTGGGAACTCCAGAGTAAAGGGTCTGATTGTCATGAGAGAACTGGACTTAAAGGTAAAGCCACACGGTCACCTCCCACTGTGGAGGCAAGAAAGCAGTTCAGGGTACAGCTGGTGCCGGAGGAGCTGGTGAGGGATGCTGCTACTCACCATGTGGGCTGCTTTCTGTCCGGCTGATGCTGAGCCTGCCACCCCTACCCACCCTGAGCACCATCTGAACCCTCCTTAGGTGCCGTAAGAGGAGTGGAAAGACACAGGTGCCCATATGTGGGAGTCCCCAACTGTCAGGAGGTGAACAACTAAAGCCTGAACCCCAAAATACAGCTGGATTTGGGAGGCTCGATAGGTAGAGCCAATGAGAAACTGACCCCAAGGCAACTCCCAGTTTTCTGGTCCAGGCGGTCCCCAGTAACCCTTAATGTCAGACTGTTGCTTTCTTCTGGAAAGACCACCTGGTCATGGGACTTGGTGTTCTGACATAGTTCTCACGGGTGGCTCTTTGTTCTGGATGGGTTCAGAGGGTAGAGCATATGTCAGTGTGACAGCCAGAGGTGTTTCTACTCATTGCCAGGTGCTTCCTGTCTGTCAGGAAGTCATCAGGCAAGCTATGACAGGTCATGGTGGGCGATGACAGGTCACGGTGGTCTGTGCAGCCATTGGAAGGCTCACAGGACCACTCATCCGGGGGACTTAGTGTTACATTTGGTGTTTGCAGGAGTCTGGATTGAGACTCCATTTGAAAACTAGCTTGTTTTTCCTTAAGAGATTTTTAAAAAAAATTCTCAGGCATTATTTTAAAAGCCTTGCTGGGGGGTGTTAAATTAAGATGGGGGAACTTTCTGGCACTAGTGTGTCTCTGGCATGAGGCAAACAACCGGAAGTAGCCAACTTCTGTGACCTGGATCTAGAATGTTCTCCCAAAAGTCCACGTGCAAAGGTTTGGTAACCAGTCTATGCTACCTTGGGAGGTGGTGGGACCTTTAGGAGGTGGGTTGAATGGAAGGGAGTTAGGTTACTGGGGGGGGGGCATGCCCTTGAAGGGGTTATCTGGGCCATGACTCTTTCCTTTCTGGCTACTACAAAGTGAGCAGCCTGCTCTTACCATGTACTTCCTAATGTTGTACTACCCACTATCACTGGCCCAAAGCAACACAGCCAAGTGCCTGTGAGCTGACACTTGTGGATGTGTGAGCCCACGCAGATGCATCGTCCTTTGTTTATCTCAGGTATTTGTCTGAGTGGTGGAAGTCTGCAGTGGTGGAGCCGACTAACACACTAAGCTCAGAAAGCCTGAGGATCAAACTGCTACTTTGCTTTCCTGGTGCAGCCCTGCTGGGAGTCAGGGGGCAAGATGCACGTTTGCGAGTCTCAGGAGCTTCTCTTCAAAGAATTGAACTTCCTGCTTTCCATCATCCTGGAAGAGGCTCATTTTTAAGATAAGATGTACATTATGGAGGGGGCTTCAAGGTACAGGCAAGGCCTGTGTGTCACAGATGAAGTGCCTGAATGGAGCCCGACACATGGAATAACTGTTAAGCCAGACTCGACACTAAGGTTGCTATCAGTGCAGTGACCTATGACGGAGCCGTAAACCATTCCCTGGGTTGCACATCCTAATTCCTAACAAATCAATCGTAACTTCAAGTCACAGCTTACTCTATGCTCTATGGGCAGGTAAGGAGAGGATGGCTCTGAGCTTGAGAGAGAAGTGTTTGCTCTACAAGTGAGGTTGTCACATGAGCGACAGACACTCAGAGGCTGCACTGGTAGGTGCGATGGGGAGCTACTTGACGAGGAAGCAAGGAGAGGGGTGAGGGAACACCACGGAGCATCCTGGGGAGCACCGAGTGACTGGGCAGCTGCAGACTTAAGATGCTTAATCTTATTATTTATACTAGGGACAGGACTTGTGATGGAGCCCAGGCGCCTTCCTGTCTTAGCCTCCTGAGCACGGGAATGGCAGCCCTGGCTGTAACGGTGAGTCTTGACTGCTGTGGGTGGAAGCTAGTAGATGAGCCTTGCAGCGTAGACACGCGCTCACGCTTGCTGCCTGTCTGCTTTCTGCCTGCCAAGGGGTAAGTAGCTTGGCTTTTTTCCACCTTCCTGCCAAGGAGCTCTTCTCCACCACAGCCCAGAAACAACACTTAGCTGAGCACGGGCTCTGCAGCTGTGAACTAAAGACAATCCTTCCTCTCAAACAGAACACTGGTGCCAGGGGAGGCGCTGTCTTCATGACCCCTGATCACAAGGCTCAGCCGCTCTCACAAGCAGTTTGTGGGAAGAGTCTGCTGATGTGTGTTAGCATCCCTAGAATTCTCTCCCCAGGGATTGAGGGGTACTGATGGCAAGAGTTTGGATAATACACCGTGGACAGTAAAAACTGCTCATGGCGTTTCAAATGGAAATGAGGAATTTATTTGGAAACTGGACTAGTGGCCATTTGTGTGAGATTCTGTCCATATGCCAAGACTTTGCCTTAGGTTCTATTTAAATCTAGCAGAGGGAATTTTAAGACAGCCTCCGTTCAGGCTATTGCATGGGCACTGATGTCGCTCTGGGTTAGATTTACAGTGAGAATGGGGAGTAGAGGCAGGGTGGAAAGACATGAAAACCTTGCAGTTTGCTTTAAAGTCCAAGAAAAGTTTGAGTTGTGGAAGGCATGGTTTCTAAAAAGTTAAGTTCCCAGCAGAAGAGAAGTACTTCCTTGCAAGATGCCTTGAAGGCAACTTAGGAACCAGCAGGCTTTTTATTCATGGTAAGTTCAGTGATGTGAGAATGTAAATTGACTTGAAAGACTTTCCCTAGAAAGAGAAGGCTGCTGGGGTGCTCTGAATGCATACAGATGCCTAGGGAGTTGTTACCATAGAAATCATTTTGTTGTGCTCAGCTGCCCAGACACTCAGAGGCTCCTGTAGCCATCACCCAAGGAGGTCCAGCTACTGCTTGGGCTGGTGTCGGATACTGGTGTTGTCCATGTGATACCAGTTTGTGGGGAGCCCTCAAGGTATGTGAAAATATGAGGGTGAAGACAGATGAAATGGAGATGCCGGCAAAGCAGATGCAAAACCAGGAAATCTGAGCCACTACAGCCCCAGCCTTCGGAGACAAACCTTGTTGGCCAGGCTGCAGGGGATGCAGCCCCGAAGGTCACGCTCTGCTACCGCATTCCTCCAGATGCTGGACACAAGGCTACAGGGTTTTGTTAGCTGCTGGGTTTGGGTCTAGCTAGTCAAGTTCTTCCTGTCATTTGTGTACTCTTCCCTTTTGGAATACTGATGTTGTTTATCCCTAGTCATTGCACACTAGAAGTGTTCAACTGGCTTTTCGCAGGGGCTCACAGTTGGTAGTTTGTCTAGTGTGCCAGGGTAGGTGTGGGAGAGTTAATATCCTCACTCTTTTCTTCACTTGGAGATTAATTATGGCTTGAACAGGTATGTTCAGGGTGTTACCTTGGGAAGAGGTGGGCTTATGAATGATGCTTATTCTTGTCTACTTGATTCTTGATTGGTCTGAGAGACAGCAAGTAGTTAGGAGAGTACACGGGTGGGTGTGTGAAGAGAGAATCGGCATGTGGCTCTTCTGTTTGTCTCAGTGAGGTGAGCAGTGGGTCTTCCCATGCTTTTCTGCTTCACGGCCAAATACCCATGAGCTAAGGCCTCTGAAACCACGAGCTGCAGTAAATCTTGCTTCCTTTCAGATGGTTTCTCTCAGGCGTGCACCTCCTTCCCTTCTAACCTCTAGGGTACTCCTGTGGCATTCCATGTCTGACATCCTCTCCTCCTGACACCTGGTGCCTCTACTGACTGGTTTATTCCCTCTGAGCAGTTGTGGTTAGAGGTAAGGGACTCACGTTCTCCACTGTTCCCCTCCCCCATCATCCTACATAAGACAGGGCTCAAGGATCCTCTTGTCTCCTCAGATAAAGACCTCTGGCTGCCTTCTCTTGTCCTTTTTCACTCTATATAACCACATCAGCATCAGGCTCTCTGGTGCCAGAGGAGAAGGGCAGAGAAGATTCAGTCTTAACTAGTTGAAACCAGGGCGGGGGGGGGGGGGGGGGAAGGAACTGGTGAATCCTAACCTTTCACCTTTGCTGGTTCTCTGAGTGTGTTCCACGTGCTGAGTGCACAGGGACTTTTGGATAGCATTTGCACAGCCAGCATTCCTGCTACCCTGGTGTATCTATAACTCTAGGTGGCATTATGGTGGAGTCTCTGGAGTCCTGCATTTACAGATTGATTTTGTGTAGCTCAATCTACTTGTGAATTATTGAGACTAGATGAAATTGGTTCTCGATGGACCCAGTTGGCTTACTCCTTTACCTCCTGATAAAACTAATGAAAATGGCTGGTGACTGTGTTTAAACTAGTTGAAACTAGGATTTGCCTAAGTTCTTCAGACTACCCAAGTATGGTTTAATCAAATAGTTCATTTGACTGGCATCGAGACAGATTAATAGAATCTAACAGAGGGCTGCTCTAATCAATGGCCTCTAGTTGTCCGTAGAGGGCCAGTGCTGGAACTGCACCTTAGAGGCACAAAGAGCAAAGTCCATGGCATATGAATATACTCTCAAGAGAGCAACCTGAATAGGGTTTAGATGGAAAGACTTGGGCTTTTAGTTAGGCAGGAATAAACCTGCTTGCAACATCTTAGTCCACTGTCTAAGAGCTGTGGGTTGACACTGCCTGCTCAGGTCCCCTCAGTCACCCAACCACCTCAGACCACGCAGACCCCCTCACCTTGATCCGGCTTACTGCTTCCTGGGCCTGCATCATGCGTACATTTTTGGAGGGAGTTTTGTCTGAGAGTAGCTGAGTGGAACCAAGGTAATTGGCAGCAAAAATAATTCCATCGATCAAGTCTTCAGGGTCGCAAGGTCCAGGAACTGTAACACATAGAGCCAAGGTAGTGAATGATGTCATGGGGGAGTACCACATGCCAACCCCCATGTTCACTGTTTACATATGTGGTCTACCTGCTAGTCTAAGACATCTTGGAACCATTTACTATGAGAAGCGATGGATTTATTTTAAATATGAATCAGAGTCCAATAGTAAAAAAATGTCTCTTAGCCAGGCCTGTAATCCTAGTTTCTTGAGAGACTCAGACAGTCTGTTCAAGGTTTGTCTGTTTGGCACTTGGCTGTCCTGTGAGGCCTTAGATGAAATGATTCCTCACTCCCGAAACGTGGTACTGGGGATTGGAAGATGAGCTCTCTGGCAAGGGCTATGTCATACTCATCTTTTACTTCCATGCCTGTCACGTATGTCTATAAACGTGTGTGTTTGCTTGGGTGAATGGCTTAGAGGAAAAGAAAGCGGTAATAGTGGAAAACACCATTTCCTGACGCTCCCTATTTCCTTTTTACCCACTCAAACTTTACGCCTCTGATTGTACTCTGATGGGGGAATCACATTTTACACATGAAGAAAATGGGGGTATTTCTTCCCTATAATGGCATCAGACTCCAACATTGTAAGTTGATAACATCACCACAAAGCCATGGTTCCATGCTGCCAATGTTGCTGATAGACCATGATGCTCCTGGCTTCACGTAGAGTTCAATCCCAAGGAGAATCACACTTTTTCTGTTCTCACCTCCCAGTCTACTAAGCCAAATCTCTGTTTTAAACAGATGGGCATCTGCTTTTAATAACAATCACCTATGAGTCACAGCCTAAATTAAAGCGTGGCAGCAACTATTATGTATAACAGGTTCACTAAAGACAGACATTTTAATCACAAGCAAAACGTGTATTTTCTTTGACTTGAATGATATCTGAGGAGAGTACAATATAACCCACCATGAAGCCTAAGGTTCTAGAGATGAAATAACTCAAAGTGGAACCAATTTACCTCCCTCTTGTAGGGTTAGTCTGAAGTGACTTTTATTTTCATTTTTTAATGGTCAAGCTCACCTTGAGTTGCTCCCCATGAAAAAACTCCTGGGCTGGGTACAAACTTACTTTATTTTTTTTTTTTCTTTTGAGACAAGAGTTTCTCTTTGTAGCTCTGGCTGTCCTGAAACTTACTCTGTAGACCAGCTGGCCTTGAACTCACAGAGATCTGCTTGCCTCTGCCTCCTGGGGGCTGGGATTAAAAGCATGCACCACCACTGCCTGGCATCTTACTCACCTTCCAACAACTAGGATTGTGGTCAAAACACAGACATGGGAGGCTCATCAGAACCTTCATGACATACCTCGGCATAGCTTTACTACCTGGCTTGCCCACACCCTTGGTCTCTGACGAGAACAAAGGATTCACACTACACTTTTAGTCTAAGATACTCAGGGCTAGCAGGTTTGTGGTCTTTCCCCCTGTGTTGTTTTACATCCAGTGCCTACAAATGCTAAAAGATTCATGAGTGACCCCAGTACTCAATATTTTTCTCTTCAGTTCTTACCTTCAACGTAGGTTGGGAATGAAGCCAAGCTTTTTCTTGACTGTAATTAAGACAAAGAAGTTTCAAAGGGGGCAGAGCATGATTAAATATACATTAGCACCACTGTCCACGCAACATAAAGAAGACATAAATCACCGGTGGCATTTGTTAACCAGTTATCAGCCAGTTTTCAATAGAGAGAACGAAGTGTGGACAAATATATGCATTCACTACTAAGGTTACCTAAGACCCAGAATGGCTCGCTCAAGTTTGAAGTGATCAAAACACCCCAGAGTTCAGAGGTGCTCACCAGCTCTAAAAATGTATAGTCAGCAATAAAGATTGTACTTTACACTTTAAGGATGTACTCCGTGTGGAAAGCTATTCAGTACTAAATGTGCCAATAACATGACTGTGTGCTCTGAAAGTTAGGACTCCCTGGTGCATTTTCTCCAGGTCCCTGACACAAGCAAGGGTGGCTGCTGAAAGGAAGATAAACTCCTACACCTTTTTATCTCCCACTGGTTCATTTCCATTGAAAATTTTCATTCTGTAAGTCATGGATTTGTGTTTCTTTAGAAGAAGAATGAAAGAGCAAGTGAAAAACCACTATTGGTTCTTGATTTTTGTAAGTGTCAGCTCACATCAGAGGTCAGCCTTAACAGCTACTGGATGGGATGAGCTGGACACATAGAACCCGCCTGGAGTGGAAGTTTAAGTGCCAGCAAGCCAAGAGGCCAAGCTTGCCATAGGCTCCTTTGGAGGCACACATGCCAGAAACGGTCCTGCATGAGAGAAGAACGGGGCACTCCTTTCTGTTTCAAAGGTAACAGAGCCTGTAGCTGAAGGGTGTGGGACATCCGAGGGCAGCTCATGTTCAAAAGGAAGCACTGAAGATGGGCAAAAGGGAGGATTGGCATGGCTTGGATTTTCATTTCTGAAGATTTACCATGGGGGGCACATGATCATTCCAACATATGCTTTTTGGAGACGGACATCTCCTCAGTACACTGATCTGTTAGATGACAGGTTAGATGAGCCGACTATGGGTGAGGGCTAGGGTGTCACTCTTATCATGCAGAGGATTCTAACATGGCCTGCTAACGGATGTGGAAAACTGGAGCACCCCATCAGTCCCGACAATGGCAGGGATCCCACACTAACTGCATGGCAGACCACACAGGGCAACTTTGGGCAGGCCCTTGCAAATGTACTCACTGGGATGAAATGGCACCTCTCACCAACGAAGCTGGTCCCAAGGGTCCAAAGCTCCTAGCTGCTATGCATTTGTGGAAAGCTGCACAGTATATGAGGCTAGGAGACCTCACGTTATGCAGAAGCAGCTAAGTTCTCCACAGGGGTCAAAGGCCTCATTTCCCATCCATCTCCCTGCCCTTGTTCTCAGTGTTCTAGGGTAACAAGAAGTCACTTCATTTCATCCAAACAGATCAGTCTCCAGGTATCTTTAAAAAGCAGATTCGGTTTTCTTGGGCTACTAGGACACTCCTCTGAATGCTAAAACCTGTTTTAGCAGAAGCTACAGAAGAACTACTTTAGAGAGGTGATGGTAGGTGACTGGTACAGTCACTCTGCAACATTTGCTAGCCAATGATCAATTTCATTTCTGGGGTAATACTTAAAAGACAGCTTTGTAAAATGAAAGGATCTCTATTGAATACAATGAATATTTCCATCATTATTTCTAAAGATATGCAGAACCATGGACCAAGCCTTGTAGGAATTGCGAGACTAACCTGTCTACCTTGCTTGCTATAAGCCGATGCATAATTGAAAGCTTAATATTCAGACACCTGCTTAGACGTGCCTTCTCCTGTGTGAGCTGAGATGAGCATCAGTCATCCTTAGAGAGCATTAATAAAGTTGCATTAAATTCATGAAAATCTAGGCTGGATGTGCTGGGGGAACACCTGCAATTCCAGCACTGGGCAGGGAGAAGTAAGATGATTGTGAGTTCAAGGACAACCTGGGGTACATAGCAACATACCCTTTCTCAGATAAAACAAAAAAACAGAAGAAATTAAAGCTGAGACCTCAAGGTTTTTCAGGGGTTACATGAACTCTGTTTAGAGTCCTACATGACTTCTGCATTCAAACCACAGCTGAGCAGTGTAGCCTCAGCTAAGGTATCCAAGTTCTAAATTTCAGAACTCAACGGTGAGGACAATGAAATCACCTCCCAGAACCATGCAAAGGTTCCTCAGAGACACAGCCTATGACTTGCTCAGCCTGGTGCCTGGAATACCGCAAACGACTGGTAACTTATACCCTCTGTTAGCGTTGCTGGCCCTGAAGCAGTCAACCTTCCCTCTTCCCCATCCATGCCCTATTAACAGAGTATCATATCAAATAATGGCAAAAGGGGCCAGCACAAACCAGGACCCTGCCACCCAGGCTCCAGAGGGAGAGTCTGAATAGACCAGGGGGACAAAACATATTTCTAGTCTAGTGTCACTCTCACCTGAAGAACACATTAATAAAAACTATAGCCCTCTCTCATGAATAGCACACATTAAACAATCTGTTACTCGGGTTAAGATAATGCTTTGATTTTCCCAGTTGATTCGAGATAAAACTGTGAATACAGTGGGGGAGTGTGAGACATACCTCTTCGTCACAACTCCTCAGGGCTGATGAAGAAGCATCTCCTGCTGGACTGACATGTACCCACATACAGTCATGGTGTAGGGAAACAGCCGCCTGGTGTGGATCCCCGCTAAGTGGTACCCATCACCTTGGGATAGGAGAACACTGGGTCCTAACGGAGGCAGGGGCTCTCTCTACTCAGGGTAAAACACCTGTCCCTTTCAAGCCCAGAAATCTTAGCCACATCTTGTCACTTCAGAACTCTGTATTCAGTGTGTCTCCTGTGAGTAGGGCCACTTGTCCTCAGGGAACACCCTACAGCCTCCTGTTGAGTAGCCCCTGGCCTATGATTAAAATGTAAATGTAAGCTCCCCTCTCCTACTGGCCATGTTTCACGGGCTCTCTGGGCACCAGAGGCTAGTGACTACAATACAGAAGAGGACCATGCCTTCACAGAAGGTTCTTTTGGAAACGATGCTGGTAGATGGTTTTGAGGTTCAAGGTCCAGTGGTGGAACTTCCTGTGATACAAAAGTTCTGTAACTGGCTGCAGATGGCACTGAACACTGGAATGGAAGAGGTATGTGCAAGGATGTGAATTCTCATATTCAACACTGTGGCCTGTGACTACCAAACTGGACAGATGAACCACGGCTTTCACTGACAAACGGCAGGCACACAGCCGAGGAGAAGAAATACTTCTCAGGGTGGTTTCCATCAGGGCGGGCAGAGGTGGAAACAATAAAGCATTATTGGGTTAAAATAACACAGGCGTGAGACAGGAAGATGGAGCCTTACCTCTTTATTTGTGGAGGCTTCCGTGGGGTCGCCGGGATGAAGGGGTATGCTTGATGACTCAGCACCCAGGGGTGAAGAACTGCCAGGAGACGGAGACTGGAACACAGGAAGAGGGACAGACAGCAGTGAGGATCTGAGGGCTGTGGCATCGAGCCACACAGAGCAGAACAGCCCGGAACTACAGTGGGGAGAAGCCTTTTTGGCAAGAAGAATTGCGAACTGCACTGAGCAGGCCTGGCCATGCAAGCTTTCAACTCCACCTCTTCAAAGGAGTTTTAGAGCTTCGGGACTTTTTCTTCCCTCAGGCTAATATTTTAAAGAAAATACAGACTTATAGTAGGCATCAAATTTAAAGCCTTAAGGGTATTACACAACATGTTAATTTTTTTCTTAGTGAAAGTTAAATACTTGGAATACAAATGTCACCTGCTCAAGATGACCTAAATGGAAAACTGAAAAGTAAAATTACCCATTGTGGTTTTTCTTGTCTGCTCACAAGTCTGCATGCTGTCTCTCTTAATTCATGGGCTGCTGAAAATTCAACATTCAAACCACACTGTTTGGACCATGTCAGCACCGTTTCAACCCTCTGTCAAATGACAGGCTTGAAAACAAGGCTTAGATAAACAGGTCTGGGTAGCATAGTCCCTGTGTTGGTGCCTCTGTAGTTGGACACAGGTAGGTAGGAGCCATAACACAAAACTTGGGTTTGCACATAGAATACAGCTAGTACCCCATTAAGTACGTGCTGAATGAATGACCAAAGAAGCAAGCAATGGGACACATAAGAGCTTGGAAACACACCCCAACCATCACCAGGAAGTTCTGTGAGCTCCTGGAGTCTTGGGAGATGAGGGGCATTGTCAGGTGGGTCTGTGAAACACTCTCCCTTCCTGTGCAAAGATAGTTTACTGACCTCTCTGTGCCTTAACTTCCCCAAAAGAGCCAGCTGCAAAAAGTCAGGTGTGCATACGCATTACTTTCGTTTGCCCAGGATTTGCCTTCCTGGCTTCCCTTCTCCACAAGTCCTGGGAGAGCACACCCTACATGGTTCTTCTCATGGTGTATGTGGGCTCTCAGATGTTACCCACAGCCAGGAAGCACCACACCCTTGCTTCCCCCAGCATATCACAAACAGCACAGTGGTGCTGGTGGCAGGGACAGGGCATGCTAACAGACAAGAGAACCTCAGTGGGCATGATCTAAAATTGGGGGGGGGAACTTTTCCCAAAAGTCTGAGTCACAAAAACTACAGGAACACCAAAAGATGACATTGTGGAACACACTATTCAGCTAAGAGGTTATGAGGTGCCAGTCTCTGGTCATATTATCACTTGATTCTGCACAGGGAGATGAGGGCTCAGGAGCCCCTTACACGGTGACACCACAGTTGATCCAGGAGGACTGGCATAGGGTGATGTATCCTGGGTCCCTGGCCACATTAAAGCAGCCTTGCATGCCTTTCAAAAGAAGCATGAAGAACTTTCCCATCTGTGCTCAGGAGAGCTGCTGGGTGCTCACTGACCTAGCACTGTTTGCCGACTCAAAATTAAGGTGGGAAAGGATGAGAATTTAATGCCGTAAATCTCCCCGGTTTTTCACACTGAAAAAGTTTCTTTTGCTATTTGTGGCTTGATTCCTTTCTCCAAAGAGATTTTTTTTTCTGTCCCAAAGTCTTTAAGGTGTGTGCTGAGTGAGGGAAGCTGGGGCAGTCGGGTTTTCTTGAACTGTGAACTTTCAGGGTTGTGGACACCTCACAGGGAACTACCCAACAGGTGGCCCCATATTTCCTATTTCTTTATTTTCTACTCCAGACGTTCTACAAATAGATTTCTTCCCACCCTGTGGGCACTGGACTGTCCTCCTATGGTGTGGAAAGGCAGGCTATCTGGACAGTGGGCAGGGAGGTGAAACATAGAATAAGGCATGTATGGTTAGTGCTGAGTGCCCACCAGGGAATGCCAGGAAAGAGGAGCGCATGAGTCACTCCCCTGATAACTCATTCCTCCGATGGACTCACCCTGACCTTATCAGGGGCCCACGTCTCCCAGGCACCTCTGACCCATGCACAGGCTCAGATGTCCCCTCCACCCACAGCTTCCCTTCATCTCCTGATACATTCAATGCTCAGTTCTGAAGTATGCCTCCCATGGGGCTGAGATGACAACCACAGCTCATCTCTCCCCCGTGAAACATGCTGTAGTTTGTATTAAATCTTGCTTATGTGTGTACCAAATCCCCAAGAGCTCTTGAGCAGTAGGGATCCTGTCTCTATCATCATATAAGAGCCTAGGCTTAGGTCCAGGAAGTAGTTAGGTACTTAGCAAAGGGAGGCTGGTTAGACTGTTGCCATCCCGCACTGAAAGGAGAAATGGAGCAATGCTGCCCACTGCCTCCTGGGGATGATGTCTTTTAGTGGTCAGTGGTGAGTCCTTCTCTGATGTAGTATCTTTCTGCTTCACTGTGTAGAGCATTCATTGTTCATCTTGAGCTCTAGAAATCTATTTTTCCTGTGGGGAGGACTCTAACTTGGGCTCCAATGAAGTTCTTTTGACACATAGAGCTACAAATTTGCTAACACTGACCAAGGCAAGCACGCCCAAGCATCTTCAAACAGACCCAGCTCTTACAAGATTGAAACAAAAGTATTCAAATGCCTGTATCAAAACCTTCCTGGTGGGTACACTTTTAAAATAAATTAGAAAGTAAAAAGAAATTATATAATAGGTTTCACTTTCAAAGAGCACATCAGAGGCAGACTTTGGCCAACGACATATACAAGGAAAAAGGAAGTGTTATGGAAGCAGATTTGTGCTAGAGTCTCCCCGTATTCAACTCAGGCAAATGAGACCAAGGGTAGGAAGCAAATGTGATTAGATAATTCACAAAATGAACACTGGGAAGCTGGGTGTGTATGCCATAGATGCTACTATCCATGTGATCATCTTGTGGAGCCAAGGAAGGCCCAGGCCCAGCCTATGGTTCTACATCAGGCCCAGCATCTGTCACTCAGCCTGAGAACCCTGGAGGTCTCCTTCATGGGGTGTGGCTGAAGAGGCAGCGTTGTTGTTGTTGCTGCTGCAGTCAGTGTTATCAGTCCAGGCCCTGAGGGCACAAAGACATTCCTGTCCTCCCAATATCTCACACCACCAAAGCTATGGAAGCTGCCACAGCTGCCTCTGTGTACTCAGGGATGAACTCTGTAGAGTCCCCAGACACATATAGAAGCCTATGACATGACGCCTCATAACTTAGACACTGCTGACATCAAAGACAAAAAAAAAAAAGAGAAATAAAAATCAAAGATTGCTTTGGAATCCACTACTGCCAAACTCAAAAGAAACCATCCAACTGATGTCCTTCTTATATCTCATTTAAATAGAAATGTCTTTTCCTAGAAAAGCTATTTATAAAATGTGAAGAAACATAATGTTACTCCAGATGTGCAGACATCACCAAGACTCAAGAAACATGAAAGGGAACATGGTGCTTGCAAGGAAAAATAATTATCTGGAACTGGACCTGTGCAAATGAGACCTATAAAATGCCCCAAAACAGACAAATAAGCAGCAGCAACAACAACAACAGCAGCAACAACAACACAACTACAAAAAACTAAGCAGAAACCTTAAGGAAACCCAGAGAGCCATGAATGAGATCAGTGGTACAAGGAAAGGAGAAAAACAACTCAGGATGCGAATGAGGAGCTCAACAAGGACAAAGGGCAGAAAAGAACCAACAGGAAAGCTTGGGAGTAAACACTTCAGTTGGTGACGACAGACACTCGGGAAGCTCCCTAGCAGGCAAAAGAAGACATTGCAGACTGTGAGGACAGCTCCTCTCAGAAGTCACTCCGTCAGACAGAAACTTCAAAACATCATACAAGAACAAGGAAGCTCTAGGAAACACATGGGAAACTGTTGGATTAAAACACCTTTGCACCATGGGAAATGGATAAAGCTCTCAAATCTTAGAGACACACAGACATCCAGATTCTGGAAGCTCCAAGGACAACAGCTCCAACCAAAACAGACCTGCACCAAAAGCATATTAGAGTCAAAATGACAAGAACACACAACAACAACAACAAAAAAATCTTAAAATAGCAAGAGAAGAGGGCTGCAGAGATGGCTTCGTGGTTAAGAGCACTGACTGCTCTTCCTGAGGATCGGGGTTCAATCCCCAGCAACCACATGGTAGCTCACAACCATCTGTAATGGGATCTGATGCCCTCTTCTGGTGTGTCTGAAGACAGCAACAGTGTACTCACGTACATAAAACAAACAAACAAACAAAAAACCAAAAATCTTAAAAAAAAAATAGCAAGAGAAGAGTCACACATAAGGGACGGCCCCTCAGACTCACAGTAGGCTGCTTCACAGAAACCTTACCACTGACTACAAGAGAATGGGATGATACATTCAAAATAATGGGAGGAGAAACCCTTTCCCCAAGAACTACACTCAGAAACACCACCCAGATAATAATAGAGGGGACAGATAAGACCAGTGTTATGAGAAGTACTTAAGGGACCCTACTGTGAAAACAAAGGGTAGTTACTGCCATGACAACATATGAACCGGCACAGAGCTAACCAGAAGGAGAGGCACACCACACACAGACAGACTTAACCCTCAGCAGGACACAGAAGGTTTTATGATGCAAAGGGGAACACAATTAAAAAGCCAGCCCTGTGCAATAACAGAACAGCAGGAAGTCTGTGCTTCTCAGGAACAACCCTGAACATAAATGGATTATATTCAGCAATCAACATGGAGTAGATGAATGGGTTAAAAAGAAAGACTATACACTTATTAAAGTAAACGCACTTCTTCAGTAGAGAATCATGAATCTAAAAGTGAAATCTTAGAAAACGATATATCACACACATGGAAATATTTGACCAAGCAGGAATAACTATACTGATATTTGATAAAGCAGAATTTAAATTAAAAAAATGCAGAAAGAGGCAAAGAATGTCATTCTATGTTGACAAAAATTTACAGGAACGCAAAAGCTGTAAACATACATACCGAACAGAGGATCAGGTCAGATGTTCTTCAGTAGATAAGGAAATGAGGTTATGTTTCTACAGTGGGACATTGCTGAGTCGTAAAAAGAACATGGGTGGAACTGGAAATGGTTGTGTTAAGTAAAACAGACAAATACTACATGTTCTTAACCCACTTTTGGAAATCAATGATGCCAGTGTCAAGGAGAATGAAATAGATCTCTGGCTACTAGAGGCAGAGAAGGACACGGGAGGAAGGTGACAGGAAGTTTTCAGTAGGAATGAAGGAGCCACTGCTCTTTTGGAGTTAGGTAGATGTGAGTCAACACACGCAGACTATAACCCACTGACAAGCTGTGTGAGGTAACTCTGGGCTCACAGTCCGTATCTCATACACACGGTGAGTATGCGGTAGAGGTAACTATGGGCTAACAGTGTCCCCGACACTTAATAATTAATGGTTGGAGAGGTGCAAATGCCTACTACCCTAATTTAATCACTACGTTGTTTATTGTATTAAATAACCATAATGTGACCCACCAAAATACACAAAATAACAATAGCCCAACAAAGTGTATAAATGATATACAAGAGTCAGATACTGATGACCCCAAGAAGATGGTGGGTGCCGTTGAATAGAAACCCTCATCCAAGCATGCTCACTGCCCCTGCTTGGATGGGAAGGGCTGTAAAGAACGCGCCCCTGGAGATTTTTGTAAAATTGTAGAATATGGTTCTTTGCTCGCAAAATTCTACTCTACCCTTTCGTTAAAATTTAGGATGGAGAAAAGGAAGTGTTAAGATTTGCTAGGTAGCTAGCTAGAAATTAGCAGACTCGAAGGTCATGGAAGAGAGGACTCTCTCCTGAAATGAGTACCAAGATTGCTCCTCCTAAGATTAAAAACCTCATCAGGAAGAAGGAAGGGCACTGTCCAGGCCACTACAGCAAAGACTGCCTTCCTAGTGCACGACAGGTTTATAGCTTTCTTAAATGTTTAAAAAACCTTTTTTTCTGTTACGTGGTGGTATTTGTAGTAAAAAAAAAAAAAAAAAGTTAGACTCTCCTCCTCCTCCTCCTCCTCCTCCTCCTTTTTTTACTAAAACGTATGATGGTACATGCCTGTAATCCCAGCATATAGGAGGCAGAGGCAGGCCAGCTCTTTGTGAGTTCAGGGCCAGCTAGTTCTATACAGCAAGCTCTAGGCCATGGAGGGCTACATAGTAAGACTTTATCTCAAACAAAATAAAACAAGCAACAGCAAACACACAGGAGGTGGGGGGTGAGGGAGGTCTGACCTGATTTATACCTGGCCCTGGGTGAAGATGTAAACGGTCTGAAAGATTACAGAGACATTCGTGTTCCTTCTCTTAGGAGTTAATCTAAATGTGTCAATCACCTGGACAGGAAAATCCCCCTCAGAAAAGCTCCATGAAACTCTGTGATACACGGTGCACCAGGAGGTACGTAAGCTGGGGAGGGCAACTGTGCCCTAAGGAGACAAGACACCTCCTTACACAGCCTCTGGCAGCTGCTTGAGTTCTACCCAAACCTTGGCTTTTCCTTCTTCTAGCTCTGAGCCAGGACACAAGCTTTCCTGCCTTGACCCTCCCTCCACGCGCTCTCATTCCCCATCCGGAGATTCTCCCACACTCTGGATTGCAGAGCTGCTTGCAGGCCAACAACTGCAGTTTGTTTGCCTTCTTGACCTCGGACTTAGAAAGCAGGTATTTCTCTTTCTCTTACCCATCTCCCTCTTCCTGGCAGCTGCCGAGAGCTCCAGTTTGCCTGTTTTTTTTTTTGTTGTTGTTGTTGTTTGTTTGTTTGTTTTGTTTTTTTTTTCTCTTAAATTTCAATAACGTTGTCCTTGAGTTTCCTTACTAGCTCCTTAAAAAAAAAAGTTATCTGTGAAATAAAGAAGCTGCAAACGGGACCCCATGTCCCCTACATATAAATGTGTCCCTACAGTCATACACTGGCAACTTAACCCCCAACTTCCCAGTGTTAACGGCAAGACCTTTATGAGATGACCAGCTCTTTGAGATGTTTCGGCTGCTGCTGGATACGGGTTAACTATGGAAAGGGGGTATCCTAGTTAGCTTTAGCTGTCTGTCAGCTTCCACAGCCCAGTGTCATCCGAGGGAGTACCAACTGGGGGACTGGCCCGTGGGGTATTTTCCTGATTGCTGATTGATGCAGGACCGCCTATCCGACTTTGGACAGTACCAGCCCTGGACAGAGGCTTCTGGGCTGCGTAAGACAGACAGATGGACAGAAGTGAGCAGCATTTCTCTGTCTTCAGCTCCAGTTTCAGCCCTGACTTTCCTCAGTGATGGAGGAGGACCTGGAAGCATTTTATAAAATAACCTCATTATTGCACAAGTTACTTGGACCATGCTGTTTATCATAGCAACAGAAATCAAACCCAAATAGACAGAGTTCAACCTCCTTTTCCTCCATGCATGCTCACCTTCCGCCATGCTATCAAATGGCACACAGGCCCTTGGCAGGTGTCATGTGGGAAAGCAAATGAAAATGAGTTTTATGTAACAGAGTTAAGCTCTGAGCACACACATGGTTATTAGTATCCCTGGCTCTCCACTCATTCTGGATGAGGTTCTGTCACCCTGGCTTGAAAACCAGCCTCCTCAGGCGCTGTAGCGGACACTGGAGGCACTGGATTCACAGGAGCATCTTTTGCTTGTACCGTCAGGAAACACTTGATCATTCAATCCTTCCAGCCTGAGCAGCATCCTGCTTCTACTACTGTTCTATGTGGATTTCAAAGGTGTAGGTGTCCAGGCTGAGTCTGTTCTGAGACTCCGTGGGACTTCTAATTCCCAGCGTTTCCAGATGGCACTCCCATTTATGCTTAGTGGTCTGTGTTTACCTGCCTTTATCCCCTTCTCCTAATTTGTACACACTGCTTGCTACCCTACGTGTCTGAGTTGCTTTAAATCAACCATATTCCACTGTAGAATGAGCTTTGAAAAGCCCCGGATATGAGTTTCTTCCCAATGTATGTTCACGCTTCTGAAATTTGAAGCCGATTAGGAAGTCCATGATTATCCACTCTATAGTATAACTCAAACAATATTATCAGTACACACTTGTATTTCCTTAATGTGGTGAAGAAGTGAAGTTAGCATAGGCACCGAATGAGCATAATTATGTCATTAAGATGAGAACAGCTTGGCTTAATGAGGTGTTTTATATACACATTCATAATGGATTCAATTAATACTGCTGGAATACGGAAAGAACTGGCAGCTCACCTTCTCAAAGCCTCTCTGTTCTCTTCCCACAGAAGACACCCTCCATTCCCATCTCTAAGCCCGTAAACCTGTGTGGAAGCTCCCGGGACCCTACGGAGCTGTGCTTGGCAGCACTCGGCTCAGGTGGTGATTTTTATCATGGGAACAACACACAACAATTTTGTTGTTGTTAGATACTATCACCAGAGCCCTGAGCTTTTAAAGTCATGTTTCTAAGGCAAAAGACTAACTAGTTAATTATAAACCACTTATTAGTTAAGAGTAAACCAACCCATCACCCGACAAAGCTGCATGTGTCAATGGGCATCTGTAGCCAAATAGCTCACTTGCCGTATGTGAAGTGCATCACACTGGACAAATGAGAAAGCCTTTCGTTCGTTCACTGCCCTTTCAAGTCCATGCATTTCTTGATGGATGCCTCATGACTTCCTGCCTAGGCTCTGATAGCAAAATCCAGGCACTTTGAACTTATATTCATAATTGCAACTGAGGTGAGTGTAACCAAACCAGGTGTGGTGGCACACTCCTCTAATGCTGGTACTGGAGAAGCTGAGACAGAAAGGACAAAGGATTTGAGAACGCCCTGGACTATATGGTGAGTTCAAGGCTGGCCTGAACTGTATAGAAAAACCTGTTTTAAACCAAAACAAAGGAGGGAGATACAGCTGCACTCACAATGGAGAACAGCCCATCTGCTAGAAATGGTAAGAGTTACCGTTTTCAAAGGGCTTACAGTATGCTCGGCCCGTGCAGGGGCACATTATACCTGCCACCTCATTTTCCAGCCAACTGGTTATTTGTGCACAAGGCACTAATAGCTATTGATAGGCACTAGCTCTCAGCAGTGAAAGACACCACAGCCTGGAATGAGGAGTGGGGTGGGGGGCAGTGTCTAGATGAATTCATCCATTAGAATGCAGAGAATAAAAGGCAGTACTGGAGAGATACAGCAACAAGCACACCTTCCCCAGGTCCTGGCTAAGTACAAAATGTCCCCTGCTCTCTTGGCCACCACTCACTTCCAAGCTTGTTTTCCTCCATCCTAGGTAATGCCTTCTCCTCACCTACTCCCTACTCTCAAGGGAAATGCAGAGCATAGCCTACAGTCTGGCCGGGCCAGGAGCTGAGCACTGAAGTTAGTCAGCATGCCCTGGTGCAGCCCAAGGGGCACATACCTCTTCTTCGTGACTTTCAAACTGGTACATCCAGAAGTTCTCCATCTTCCTGGGTACTGTTTGGGCAACGGATGCGAGCCCTAGTGTATCCACTTGTGAGCTGCTGTGTGCTCCTGATCTCAGTGCTGCTAGGAGGGGTGGGGAACACTTCTGGTGGTGTCAGGTGCCCTTGTCAATAATGCAACTGGTAATAGGAGATGTGACCACCTCCAGGGTGTCTGACCCTCCATATTAACCCTTCAGTGTCTGGTGGCCAGGACTGACTCGAGTCATTGGCGCAGCGGCGTCAGCTGATATTTCCGAGAAGAATCTAGCCCACCGTTGCTGTCAGCAGCACCTACTATTTCTGGGGAAAATAAACCCAGAGCAGAGGTGCTACCAGAGACTTTCACACACCCCAGACTCTGCTATGTTTATAGAACCTGTGAAGAAGCATTCAGCTCTGGTGAAGGGAGGGGAGGGAGGTGGCTGAAACTGTTCTTTCAGGCTTTGATCAGAACATACCTGGGTGTGTGGGGAGAACTTAGGGAATTCTGGTCAGCCCCTGGCAGGGCCCCAGTGGCACAGGCTGCTGGGATTATACCACCCTGAACTGACTGTATGCTCTGTCACTGTGCTCTGAAGACTGTGTGCCACAAGTGAGAGGGGGCTCTGACAGACCAGAAAAGAGCTGCCTCATGGTTAGCATGGCTTGGACCAAACAAACTGAGGACCCAAAATTTGGCTGAAAAACCAACTGTATCTATCTGTAGGGCCAACAAGAGGAAGGACAAGGTACATCTGGGTAGAACTGATGTGGGGAAAACAGAGGGAAGCTGAGGAGGGGCCTGGGTGCACTGAGTCCCTCAAGGAGCATCAACTTCCTAGTCACCAAGCCCTCTGTCAGACCTGTTAGCTGGGCTCCCTCTGAGGCTACCTATCTAGTCAATGAGCTGTGGACAGCACTAAATGGTAGAACAAACCACATAGGATCTAAAGCAATTGGCTGGAAAACCAGCCATTCTTACTGCCAGTTTCCCATGTGTGGACCAGCTCAGTGGCCAGTGATCAGAGAGACTGCATCTCTGGACTTGCTCATCTCTTCCATCTTGTGAGTCTGATCAGACTTGCTGGAAATCAGAGTGCACTCTCCGCAGCCTCTGTCAGTCTCCTACAATACCCGATTCAAGAAGGAAAGCCCTTTGCAGGACAGTGCTCAGGGTGTTCCTAGATGACTAAGTTAGACACTTCTCCACATGGCATTTTCCTCCTGTTACCTGTTTTAACTGGAGAAATCTTTGGGTGTTGGTTATGAAGTGCCCAGACTAACACTCCCTGCCAGTTAACTCTCTGGCTCAAGGTGAAGCCGCTTTCCCTTGACCACGCTTGACACTGCTTTGGCTTTAGTTTTGGAGCCATTAGAACAAGGCTCTGGACGCCACTGCTGTCATGGAAGGCTTGCCAGCTTCTCCTGTATTAGCAGAGATGACCGGCTCACACATGAATTGAGTTATCAGACAGAAGATGATCCAAAAGCAAAGCCTAGGCCTTCTGTGGTGTGGGAAGCATCTGCGTGCAGCATCCTTTTGGCCTGATGGAGCTTGGACCTCTTCCCCTGGCTGTTTTGCTTTTATTCTTCCTCCCCTTTAATGTTCCTTCTGTACCTGAAACCTACTTAATTATTCATCGCCACCTTCTCCAGGCTGCATCAATTATGGATCACATCTGTGATGGAGAACTTTACTCGTAGCGAGATCGTGCTGCGATGGGAGCATAAGGAACAGGAACCCCACACCGCACTGGCGCTGGAGGGAGACAGCACAGTGCTCGGACAGCAGCCAGCCTCAAGGCTGGTTCACCGTCCAGGCCTCCTACCCTACAGGCTTCTCCCAACCCCAGCAATTCCTCCGAATTCCATACTCCCCAATCATCGCTGTGTCTTGGTCCAGAGAGAAACAATACTATTCATAGAATACACTGGGTCAACCAGAGGCCCAAGCGAGGCTGAGCAGGGCTGAAGGCTACAGTCTAGTGGGCAGATATTTCTGTCCCCACAGTCAGAGGAGACCACCAGCACAGAGAATGAATGTTTAGCCATAACTCATGAGTCTTTACAGCAGACTCTTTGGATACTGGAAGCTCCCTAAGATTGGGGAAAAAAAAAAAAACAAGAAAACAAAAAACAACTCATCCCAAGAGCATGCCATGGATATGTTTTGTCCTTCAGGACAAAAGTTCCCCTTTTAAAATTTCTCCACTGCTCCTTTGCCCTATGTTCTTGGATGTAACCACCTGCTCCACTCAAGTGCTGCCTCACACCTATATAGTGCGTGGCTTCGTTCTCCCATCAGTCACTTTGGGACCTGTAGGTTTTCTTTCTCACAGCCACAAGGTGGAACCGAAGTCTAGGGACTGGAAATGGCTGATGAGGTCGATGGCAGAAGACACAGTTAGCTGTGGTCTCACCCTTGAGGGCTTTGCTGACATAGTCACTGCTATCAAATACAGGGGAGAGGATTTTCAGATGGGCCCCATAGGTCAGAACCTCCATTTAAAACTCTCCTCAGGAGGGACATGCTGGTCAGGTATCTGCCTAAACAATGAGATAAAACTACAGTTGTGCAATGTCACTCTGTCGTTGGGTGACCGAGGACTATGGCTTCCATCTTACCATCAGACTCTGGAGCCTTTTTGTCTTGCATACTTTAAGGGTGAGACTGGGCCCACGGGACAAAGAGCTGAGAATGCCCTGGCCATGATCAATGGGAAACCAAGGCTGTCAGCCAATTGGCTTTGAAGAGCTGGATCCTGCCCACAGCGTGGAAGCTTGGGAGCAGAGCTTTTCCCAGGAAAGCTATGATGGTACCCTCCCCCACTCCATACCCACTAGCAGCCTCACAGGGGTTCTGCAGTATGAAGTAGATGTGTGTGTGTGTGTGTGTGTGTGTGTTGCTTTATGCTGCTAAATTTTGGGATGTTCTGCTGTGTGGCAGTAGTCTCAGGTATCACATAAGGATTCAGATAAAAGCCTTAAGAGCAGAGTAGGCTGAGAAGTCTAGCTGTGGACATGATAAAGGACTGGCCTCAAGTAGAACACTATGCAGACAGACCTCTTTCTGTCACACAGTATCCCTGGGGTCTTGTACAATACCTTAGGTGCAGAGTACACTATAACATGTCAGTCCAATTTTAAGATGGACTTTCAACTTTGAAATAGGGACCACAGTTCTACGTCTCTCCTAGTTCAGTAGAAAAGTGATGGACAGGTCAAGGATGGAAAAAAGGCTTAGAACCCAACTGCTACTGGTGCTCTCAGGTCAGGGAAGGCACAAAGACTTAGGGCTCTACTGCCAGGCTGTGATCTGAAGTCAGGGAGGAGGGTGAGACCTAGTGCCCTCTGCTGGCCTGTCCCCACCCCAGTCATCCCTGTGAGGCAAGGGCGCACACCGAGACTCTTGCCCCACTGGAGAGATTGCTTAGTGACTAAGATCACCTTTTCTCTTCCAAAGGACCCAGGTTCAATTCCAAAGAATATTTACAAATAAAAAGATTTAAAGCAGAAAAGCAATAAAAACGACTTCCTGTAGCTATGTCGTATTTCTTATTCAGGCAATGTCCTATATGTCCAAGTACTCAATTAAATCCAAAGTCACTGTCTAAGCATCAGGTTTCCTTCCTTTCCAGAGCTCTGTTCAATGGAATGAATATCCTGGAGGCCATCTCTGCTGTCTCTATGGGATCCTTTGTCTCCATGGTTACACATCTGCCCAAGCCTTAGGGATGCTGGAACTACTAGATCCATCTGTACTATTTATTTAAGTTTGAACAGTTTGGACCCCGGGAGATAGCAAAGAGTGCCCTGGGATATGTACTCTTTCATAGCAAGTCAGTAGACCAACCTGAGCCATGGGTGCTTACTTGGGGACCAGTCCTCTCCAGGTATGAATGTGTGCAGTATTGGAGATGCCATAGGCCATCCTTCCTCTTCCCAAGTGTACCACCTCACATCCCAGCAAGGAACTGACCCCAACTCAGGCACTGACAGAACACATCTTCATCCTAAACTCTGTCTGCCTGACTTTGGATCCCATTTCAACTCCATCCCTTGCTATCCAATCCTGAAAATATTGTGGCAGGCCAGAACTTCAGGAGCAGGTGGAGATCCACTGAGGGAACCCCTCAATTCAGAGCACCTCACGGGAATCCCGCACAGAAATAGAATTCTTGGCAGTGGTCCGGTTCTTTGTACTTGTCCTTGGAGGCTTGACAACACAGCAGCCAGGTCAACAGGGCAAGATGCTGCTAATGAGTCTTAATTAATTAGCATGTGCATCTGACCTTGGTGGACAGTCTCCTAGCAACCGTTAAAAGAAAAATTCAGAATCCTTGTAGGCCATATGCTGAATTCAGGATAGAGAGGGGGTAGCATCAAGACATCTAAGACCCAGGTGAAGCCGGGGCATCGCCCAATGCTTCTTTCCACCAGCTTGCAGGTGGTTGATCAGGGCAGGTACTAACCTTGGGCCTTTATGTCCCACAGTGTTGATAATGCCTCTCTTTCAGCAAGAAGGAGGCTGGTTTCTGACTCTAACTGAGCAGTGTCAGGGTTGAAACAACCTCCTGTTTCAAATTATTTTGTGCATTGGTCTCTGGGAGGGAACAGGCTGCCAATATAAAGTAAGTGTGACCTGGAGCAGGTGGTGCATGCTCCGTTTCCACTGACTAGTTGGCTAGTTTGATGTAGCTAGAGCAGTCCTGGATCAAAAGGGCTGGTGGGTTGCTGCCTGATGCAGAAGCTGGGAACCAGGGAAACTGAAGGGAGGGGTCAGGATGAGTGGCATGGTGTGGATTTGCATGTTGGAAGACAGCAAATAGAAAACCCAGAGCAGAGAAAGGTCAGTGGGGGAGAAGCGTGGAGGTCAAGTACATTAACTCAGTGTGCCAGTGACCCACCCCACCCTAAATAGTGAGCCCTAACTTCCGGAAGGAGCCAACATGCCATACAGTGATGCCACACATATGATCCTTACGTCACATTTCCAGAGAGAATTCCACCTCCACAAAGACATCGTATGATTAAGAGCACAATGCCAACTATGCTTATTAAAAGGATACATTTCGATTTAAAGATGGTCCTATTTATGGACATATGTGCTTTAAGATTCAGCAGGACTGCATGATACACAGTATATACACACTGTATACACACGGATGCTCTTCTCCCTGTACCTAACCTTTTCCTCCAGTCCACTTAGCACGCATAAATTCTTAAGGAGCCATGTTGGAGAGGATGAGACGAACATTCTTAGGAGTCATGGGAGTCTGAATACCCCTCCCCCTTCCTAAGTGAACCTGTCACAACTCTCAATGCTGGCTCTGTGTGCTAACTCTAGGGACCAAATTTTTCAGCAGAAACTGGCCATTTGCCTCCTGTTGCTTTTCTTATGGTTTCACACATATGTTGTCTGGTGAGAAGAGTCAGAGAGAATGGTCCTCTTGGGAGTAGGGTCACGGAAAGAGAAGTTGAAGACCATGGGTTAAAAAAAATTTTCCCCATAACTTTTTTTTTCCTTTTAATTCTGAGGAGCATGGGTGGCTGGAATAGCTGACTTGTGGTGGGCCACTATCTGGCGGATCATGCTCCAGCAATTCTGATGCGGCAATGGTTTGATGGCCGTAGGCAGACAGCTTTCAGGCACCAGGGCTTGCCCGGGCATTGAACAGCCAGGTGACATTCTGGAGATGAGGTAAGTTAATTGAAGGTAACACTTTGAGTCTAGGAGAAGCCCACAAAGCAAACATTTCCCACCACTTTCTGCTCTCTTCATGGTTGAAATGAATCATTTGCTCTTCAAAGGGGAGTTTAAGGTCAAGCCTTTTCATTTTGAAGATGCAACAGTTAAGACGATTACATCTTTAAAGAAAATTACCCTGGTCACACCAGGGTCCTTGTGGTTCACTGGGAAAAAAAAAAAAAAGGCTCCGGTTTGCTGTTGCTATTGACAACTGAGTTTTGCTGCACAGTGCACCACCTCCTGCTGGGATGTGGCACTTCACTGTGCATCTGAAGGAGCGGCAGGGGCTGGTAAGTGCCTCAACTATAGTGCTTTCACCCCGGTGAAGGCAGCTCTCAGAAGCATCTCAGCCTTAAAGCGGAGGCTGTGAACTTACATAATTACTCACGTCCCTGGAGAAGTCAATGCGCTGCACTTGACCCTGGCATACATCATGCCCAGAGCATTTACTGCTCTTACTGCTTTCTTACCCACCAGTGTTCCGAGGCTTCCAGACGCTAAACACACTTATAAGCTCATGGCTTCCAAACACTTTGGGCCCTTTACTGTCTTGTTGTGTTCTGTGGGGACCACGGCTCTCCTCTTGACCTAGAGTTGCTTATTTTTTATATTTGTAATTTTGCCAAATAGAGGTTTCACGGTTAATGCAAACTGCCTAAGGCTAAGAACACCCATCCCTACCACAGGTCAACAGCTGACAAAGGAGTCCTTTCCTTCCTCTAAATTGAACACAAAAACACACAGAAACATTTACCCTTTTCTATTTTTGTCCATGAAAACAGGGCAATGAGATAATCTCTTTGCTCAGCGAACTGTCTCTGCTTAAATCCACAAATACAGTTTTCAAAGTCAAATCACGCTACACAGCTTAGGGCAGCACTCAAACTCCTTTTCACACCACTTCTCACTGCGTGGCCCCATTCCCAATCCTTCTGGAAGTTTCTTCTACGTTTACTTCCATGTTCAGAGGTAACGTGTTTGTATTGCCTCACTTTCATTTCAGAGTTAGACATTTTGTTTCTCTTGGCTTCTACTGCAAAGGCTAAAATCTACAGTCTTCCTGCTACACGTTTCTAGTTGATCAACCTTCAGGGTCTGCATTCTGAAGTCTACACCTCTGCTCTACCCAGCCAGCCCAGCCACATGCACGCATTACTGTATTTCTGGCTTGTGTAACTGTTGTCGGAAAGGCCAAATAACCAAAGAAAACTGGAATTGTTAGAATTTTTTTTTTATTTGCTTAGTTCTCCATGTGCTGCTCGGCCCCATATGCTAAACCATCTCCAAGCCTCGACGCCTCCAATCGCATGCTCACTCAGCTCTCCTGCTTTCTTCTTTTTCGATGTCTCTCACTGGAGTCTGGACTTGCTGCTTCCTTGGGCTTTTTGCATAGTAGCCATTCTCATGTCTCATCTTCATGAACCCAAAGGGGTTCCCTTCCTGTATTTTCTGTGGTGGAGTCCTTCCCACCTCTTTTCTTGGCTTATATTTTTGGGCTAGGGAGCTCCCCTTTGCTTATAGAAGCCACACATCTACAGGAAAGAATCACGTGACTATATACGCTCGAGGTACCCAGAGTTCTAATGTCTCCTGCCTGTTGACTGAACTGCCTTTCTCAACTATGTCCTCAGGCTCCTGGTGCCGGATGCATTGGGGGATTTCAAGTCTCTTCCTGGGGTGTCTTAAGTTCAAATCCTCAGAAATCTTGGTAGAAAAGAGTAAGCAGAAATCTCCCAAGTGAATTATTCAGCACTGACCAGGCTGTGCAGTGGGAACAAACCACCCCCAAACTCCTGTGCCCTTGCTGAGGTTGCTTCAGTGTCTCACTGGTGTCACCAGGGAACCCTGCTCTCTCTGGGGAAGCAGCTGCCTGCTCTGTTCAGGGTTACACCCGTCTGACTTACCACGTGGCTTCTGGAGTTGTTGCAATTAGAGCAAGAAGAATGGTTTCTGCTGCTCCTGCCTAGAAGTAACACAGGTCCAAACGCACATGTCACTGGCCTTGCCTTCAGAGTTTCAGCCCTCCTGGAAGAGCAAGCTTCTCCAAAGAACTGAATCTACACCCCGGCAGGAAACGCCCAGCATTGCCCGGGAACTCAACCACAACTTAATACACTAGGCTCCCGCTGCTTCCTTTCTGCTTTTTATTGCTTTCCTGTCATTTGAATGTTGTTTTCGGAGAGAGAAGGGAGCAGCATCATTCAGAAGAGCTCAAATCTCCCAGCATGCACTGTGCTGGCTGGTGTCAAACCAACTGTTCCTGGATGATGACAGGGCTGCCCAGAGATAGGTCAGTGAACAGGGAACTTCTTGGGATACATTATTCACTATCAGTATTTGTCAAGGAGAGGGTTTGAAGGAAGTTCTCAAACTTACCCAGAAGATAGAAAATCTTTACTAGGGCAGAAGTGCGCCTCTCCCCCCACCCCACCCCCAGAGAGTAATTTTCACTGGGTGCTGAGTATCTGTCATTTCAGTTAGTTGATCATGTTCTCATGGACAGTCAGTCCTCAATTTTCATTCTGTCTACCATACCAGCAACCAAATGCCTGCCTGCTCTACATGTAAAGTGTTGGGGTTCAGAGAGGAATGGGGCAGGCCTGCATGTCAGGAGCAAGCTTAACTGTTAGCAGTGACCTCCGGCAATCGATATATGGCTGTTCCCAGTTTCCCCGTTCCTTTGCTCTTTCTGGTTTTGCCATTTTTGGACACCCTATGGCCTTTGGAATAAGAATTTCAGGGCCCCCTGTTTCTGCAGAGCACAATCACAGTGGTACAGGTTTTTCTTGTTGTTTTTAAATTGAAGAAAGCCTCAAGACCACAAACCCCTAAATGGTTTCCCCCCTTTGAATCAGTGGTTCCCAATCTTTTATACAATTGAGATCTCAGGGAGAACTTAAAACAAAACAAAACAACAACAACAACAACAACAAAAAAAAAACCCAGTAGATCAGCAGGCTCTGCCTCAGGCACTGGGCTTTAGGACGGTGGGTAATAATCTGCATTTTAAACGAGACTGCTGTGGACTGCAGACTGCAGTAGTTTCAACGGTGCCTTTCCATTTTCTATGATAGCATGCGTGGAATGGGATTTCAGTAAATACCGTTTTGATGCTGAGGTGAGGTGGAGTAATACCATCAAAAGGGGAGCAAATGAAGGTCCTTCCTATAAATACAGCATGACAGATGAAATAAGACCCACAGGCCCAAACGGCTCAAGGGTGATGGGGCTGTATTTTATGGCACAGGTTTTGACTTTGTTTTCTATTAACTCATCATATCCTGGTTAGCCCCACTCACCGATGCCTTAGCATCAAGGTGAATTTCTGACAGTGTGGGGTCCTAAGTATTATTCAATACTTCATCATGAATTCTGTTTGGATTAAAATATAACGCAAGATGCTTAACCTGTCCTCCTAATTCAAAGGAACAAAAGTTTTCCCAGCCCTCCCACTCACTGTCCTGGGGGCTCAGAGTGAAGACCCTGGCCAAGCAGTTAGTAGGTCATTTCAAGGAGCCTACATAGCTAAGGACGCTGATGGAGGAGGCCAGTGCCTGCACCAGATTAAATGAAACTGAATTTAACCTCTAGACCCTAAAATGGAATTGCTTAGAAATTACTGAAGTGTACGGAAAGGGGAGAGAGAGAGCGAGCAAAAAGCATTTTCATAGCAAGGTAGAGGGGGCAAAGGCCAGCCTTCTTAATTTATTTTCAATAGATTGTGACACCTCAGCTTGACACGGTCTCAAATGACTTAGGTATTTCAAAAATGGCAAATAAGCTGTTGACAGGGCCAGCAACAGCCTTGCCTATAGCTCTTCACAGTGCGCGGCACATCTGGTTTTAAACAGAGAGCATAACACTGTGGAATGACAGAAGCTTACTCCGTGCTAGAGGGAATCACTGTGTGTGTGTGTGTGTGTGTGTGTGTGTGTGTGTGTGTGTGTGTGTTGGGGGTGGTGCTACAGAACCTTTGGCAGGACAGGGGGATTTCCATTAAGGAGACCACAGTGACCATCCAAACCTTTAAGAAAGGGTTTCATGGGTTCTCTGTGGCCCAGGGTCAAACGCCTAGGCCGGAACCTTGTTAGCTGGGAAAACATTGGCCCCTGCCATCCTAGAAAACAAAAATCCGTTTAGAAATCTCAGAACCAATCTCGATGCTCCATGGAGCAGTCTCCTGCAAAGAACCCTTTTACTCTGTCTTACTAAGACTCTCTGATCGATGCCTTCTGTTTATTCGTGGCAGGGCTTGACAGTCTCTCCACGTTGACATTCTTCGCCTTTCAAGTGTGATTAGTTGAACTGCTGATTAACCAGGAAACAAACATGCCCTTAGCCTGACTTTGGTAAAATTACTCTCCTTTCCCCCGGTGCCCACACACACCTGAGGACCGGCTGGTTTCTGGCTAGAACTTTATCCCGATGCCTACCTGTACTAAGCCACCCTTCCATCCCATCTCCACACACCTCTTCGTTTTTCACGTTTAGGACTCCCTCCTCTCAGGAACCTGGTGGATCTTGTACTTACAAGACAGCATTTTGCAAATATCCCTCTAACCAAGCCGTTTCTTACAAGATGTGGACCTGATACAAATTCTGGGACCTCAGTTCAGACTTTCTCGATGAGCACAAACAGGGCCATGAGCCCAAGATGCAACTCTGAACAAGCCCTTCTGGTACACTTTGGAAAGCACAGGGATGTCTTACGGGACTGATAAGTAGTTCACTCTTGCTGCCGCCACACTGGATGAAACTACCACGGGGAGGTGCACAGCGCCCCCACAGACCATTTATCTCATAAAGTAAGTTCCCAAAGGCTTGTAAGACCACAGAGCTCAAGTCTCTCCTCCCCAGGGGCCTGCAGTCTAGCCAGCCCGAACCCACACATACTTACATCTCCGTCCACGGGCCTCTGGTCGTCACAGTCCCTCGTGGGGCTAATGTCCTGGCGCATGACCCAGATGGGCTCTTTGGGCTCGTCGGGGGTGTAAGGCGAACGGATGGTCCTGGTTTTCACTTCTTCAATGGCCTCCTTGATGTCCTTGATGGCCAGCGAGATGGCATCCCTCTTTTCCTTGCTGTACCGCTGCCCAACCTCGCTGCCTCCCGGGGTTCCCACGACCCGCTGCTGCTGCCCGGCAGGTGCTAGCAGCCCGGGACTATCGGGGTGTCCCCCTCCTGGAGTCGGGGCGCGCTCCAGGTCCTGCTCCGCCTCGGGCATGTCTTCGGCCGCCTTGTCGAGGCTCTGCGAACTCATGCTCTGCTTGACCTCGGCCACGATCTGGTCGATGTCCTCTTCCTGCTCGTAACTGTCCATGCGCGGGTAGGGCGCGAACTCCGCCTCCTTCTCGGGGCTGTCGGACTCGCCGTCGGAGCGCTCGTCGTAGTGGTGGAGCCGCGCGCCCAGGGCCTCCTGGCGGTAGGCGGCCGCCTCGTCGCGCTCGCGCTCGTAGAGCCGCAGGCCGTCGCGCGCCTCCAGCTCCGGCGCATCCCCGATCTCCTCGTACACGTGCTCCTGGAGGCCGCCGTAGTCGGCGTAGGGCTCGGCGTACGGCTCGTCCTCGGCGCGGTGGAAGAGCCGGTGCGTGTAGACGTAGCCCGAGTAGGCGGCGTTCATGGCTTCCTCGTGCTCCAGCGAGTGGAAGTGCAGGTGGTTGGGCAGCGCGCGCCGCTGCGCCGCCTCGGCGTGCTCGGCCTCCGCCTGCTCCGTGTACTCCTCGGCCTCGGGCCGGTACTGCACGGCGTAGGCGCTCTCATCGTCGGCGTCCTGCGCGCGCTCCGCCTCGTAGCCGTCGCGGGCCGCGGCGAGCACGTCGCCCTCGGCCGTGTCCGTGTGGTTGTGGAAGCCGCTCTCCGTGCTGGCCGAGCGCGCCAGGCACTCGCCGCGCTCTTCCTCCTCCTCCTCCTGCGGTGGTGGCCGCGGTGGCGGTGGCGGAGCGGGATGCGCGCGGTGGTCCTCGGGCTCGTGACCTGCGGGCGGCGGGGGCGATGGCGACGGCTGCTGTCCCTCCACCACCTCGGGGTGCTCCAGGTCGGCCTCCACGGACTCGTTCACCTCCCCTCCTGGCGCCTCGTCGGCCACCTCCACCTCCGCGGAGCCCTCCAAGTGGTTCATGGTGGGCGTCGGGGGATGGCTGGCGAGAGGCTGCTCTGGCTCACTGCGCGCTCATTTTGGCTCCACGGGGCCTGGAAGAAACAAGGAGAGTGGCTGCTGAGTGGTTCAGAATGGAACTCCTAGCTGAGCGCCCAGACAGACATAAAACCACTCGCTATTGATCCCTTCTGAATCTGGGTCAATTAAGGCATGCTTGCAAATTTAAGAGTAATCTGACAGCACTCTTTTCTTCCCGCACGTATTGTAATTTGTAATTACATATTTACTTGTTTAATTGCGTATAGCGTTCACCCTCCCAAGCCCCCAGACAGAAAGCTTCTCAGGCAGTTTGTTCTTAGCATGCTCTTCGGGTTGCATTTTCCGAGGTCTATGGATAGAGTACTACTCAATTGAGTGGGCCCATTGGCATATCTGCTCAAAGAGAAATATCTCTAAACTAGGATCCTAGATACTTTAGAAGCAATTCTTTAAATAAATTTCGTGTGTGTGCGTGCGCGAGCTTGACGCCCTTGCTGAGTGTAAAGTTCTAGGGAGGTTGGCAACCTCCGCAGAAGGCCCTTGTTCTCTTATATTCAACAAGGATTTAGCTCTCTAGACCACACAAAGACACGAGAGTTCTTTTCTTACGTGCAGGAGAAAATGGAACCTTGTTAAATAACCTTGGGGCCAGTCGAGTGACAGTTAACGTTTCACTGTGAACATCCAAGGGGAGGAAGCTACAAAATGCAGGGTTCATCTAACTCATTCGACCTAGAAACGCTTTCCCCTTAGAAACCAGAGTTCTGACAGATACACAAAGTAGGCAACTTCTAGTACTTTCCCCACGTGCCCTCGATCTCAAATCTGTAATTCTGTGAATGCCATGCCATCTGAAGCTAGAATACATGGGTAAATTTTCAGAAAGTACGAGGAGAGTAGGTCTCCACCTATTTGTGGAGGGAGCTTGCAGTTAGAGAGGAAGATGGATTTCAACTCTTAATTCTCACAAAGTAGCTTTTAAAGAACAGGGAAGATGGCTCTGGTGGGTGATAGCCATTGCTGTGAAAATAAGAGGACCCGAGTTCAGATGTGCAGCATGTAGAAAAAGCCAGACGAGGCTGTGGATGCCTCTAATTGCCGCACTGGGAGATGGAGGCAGGTGGATCCTGAGAGCTTGCCAGCTGGCTAGCCAAAATGATCAGCTTCTGATTCAGATAGAGACTGAAACAGTATGGTAGAGAATGATCAAGGAAGATGGGTAGTATCCTCCTCTGGCCTCCAAATGTGTGTGTACTGGTGCAGCACCCCATATGTGCACACCACACACACACACAAAACCTGTACACGGCGTATATAGAAACAGATACAAAGAGTATAATGAACAAAGAAACCAGGCAGGATTCTTTAGGTTTCCAGAAACCTGTGGTAAATGAGCTGCTATACTTAGCGCCAGCTGTCAACTTCACATAATCCAGTCACCAGGAAAGGCAGAACCTCAGGTGAGGAATTACTGGATCAGATTGGCCTGACGCCTTGTTTTCCAAGGCCTTTTCTTGATGGCTAATTGATGTCAGAGGGCCCAGCCCACTGTGGGCCTGGCCTGTGTAATAAAGGTAGCTGAGCAAGGCAGTCAACAGGACTCCTCTGTGGTTTGTGCTTCAGTCTCTTCCCATGTATACCTACCTGCCTTGACTTCCCTCAGTGATGGACTGGAGCTTGTAAGATGAAATAAACACTTTCCTCCTCCGTTTGGTTTTGGTCAGAGTGGTTTATCACAGCAACAGAAAGCAAACTAGGACATGGGTTCAATACTATGCTTGGATTTCTCTCATTGTGTTCTTTTGTCAAGTCCTTCTTCAAATGGGCAGGAAGTAAACTATTAAATGTAACAGCCCAAGGAAGAGAGGGATGCTTAATCAACTCCTAATATCCAGTAATATCCACCTAGCTCCTTTCCAGAGCCACACCAATTCCATCCCAATGTTTATGACAGACCGAGCAAATAGAAAAGGAGGCTATGTCGGAGTTGCCACACCCACCTTCAAGCAGAGTAGCACATCCCTACCCCCACCCTGGTGGACCCACCCCATCTGATTCTCACTTGGTAAACAGTGATGGCTTACTAAGCCAAACCTTTTGCCCTCCCATGGTGGTTGAAAAGAGTACTAGATCAGCATCAGTCTCTTCTGCGAAAAACTGTGGTCTCTGCATTAAACCCGGAGAAGAGTTAGCTGCAGCCAGAATATAAGAAAGTTTCCCCAAAATAAGAGTAAGTCACCACTGAGCTTTTGATGGAGGTGAATAAAGGGGACAGAGAAGGCAAGTGTTGGTTCTGAGGTATGCATGGTCAAGAGGACCCTAGTAGATTGTAGAAAATACAAAATGTTCAACACAGTACCAGGTCACTGTTTCTGTTTCCTTGACCAGGACTCAAATACAGACAATAAACACCCACATATCACAGAGGCTCTGACCTGTGCACCAACTCAGTTCTAATGGGCATGTGGCAAGTTTTCATGGAGAGGAACCAAACAGGCTTCCCTGGACTCCATCCCCATGCTGCATGGTCATTGTTAGAAATATAATAACCACACAATAATCTGAATGGCAATCAGTTCTTGATTCCAGGAACAGAATTGACCAAGCCACTGTTTTCTGTGAAAATGGGCTTTTCTATTCACAGGTGGATTACAAAGAAAGTTTAGTCTACACTGAGTTATATCTGACTACCAGATACATTGATTTAACAAAAATAGACTTTTTTTTTGGTCCATATATATATATATATATATATATATATATATATACCAAATCCTGATAAGGAAAGTTCTTTGGGGAAGTACCATTAAAAACATGTCATTTTATATGAGCATTTTGCCCACATAAAAGTGTATACTAGTGATGTAATATTCTCCCACATTTGGCATTTATTAGACACATGCTAGACACTGTATTGGGCAAAAGGGCTTTAAAAGTTTCTAAGCTATGACCCTAGCCCTCATAGGCAGATAGCATTAATAATTACAATACCTGATAATGAATGTAAAATGGAAATAGGTTCAAGACATGGAAGGAGCCTGTAACAAAAATAATAGAAACTGCTGTGTCACCTCAAGGTCTGTGATGGTTTGTATATGCTTGGCCCAGGGAGTGGCACTATTAGGAGGTGTGGTCATGTTGGAGTAGATGTGGCCATGGGCTTTAATACCCTCGCCCTAGCTGCCTGGAAGTCAGTATTTTGATAGCAGTCTTCAGATGAAGATGTAGAACTCTCAGCTCTGCCTGTACCATGCCTGCTTGGACGCTTCCATGTTCCCACCTTGATGATAACTGGATTGAACCTCTGAACCTGTAAGCCAGCCCCAATTAAATGTTGTCCTTTATATGACTTGCCTTGGTCTTGGTATCTGTTCATAGCAGTAAAACCCTAACTAAGACGAGGCCCAATAAAGTGCTGTGGTCCTTGCGCTCACCAGCATCTAAGAGCTTGGGCCTAGGAGAAGGACACTCCCATCCAACTGGGACCTTGGTAGTGGCCCAGGCACCTCAGGAGGCAGGAGCAAAGGGATGAGCAGCTGGCTGAAAGGAACCCTTTCCATCTAGCTCTACAAAGACTATGGACCAGGAATACACAGGCAGGAAAGTCTCATCCTCAGGGCATCTACAGTGTGAAGAGAGGGCGTGGCAGGACCCAGAGAGCCAGCAGGCTGCCTGTGGAAAAGCACAGACCACTTGTGGTTCCCAGTTCTGGAATGTTCCCTGGCCTGGAGAGAATGATCAAAAGGAAGGCATTCCAGGGCTGCAGAGATGTTTAGAAATCAGAACCTCAGGATTCAGAGGCCAAATCCAGGTATTTGATACTGTTGGCCAAGATTCACATTAACCTGAGATTGACAAAAGGGGAGATTACACGTTTGCTCCCTGTCATCTGTCCTTAACTTGTTGCCAAGCATTGCCGATTCACCATCTGCTTTTCTTTTCCTGAGATACTCAAAAGTAGCTCAAGAAGAAATGTGTGACTGCAGACAAAACAGAACACACACAAAAAAGAACAAAAGCAGGTATACCAGGTTAACACACAGGTTATTGTGCATGTGTGTGTGTGCGCGCGCCAGTGTGCACGCGCGTGGCCAAGGGTGGTGCTGGTCATGCAGAAGCAGGGAAAAACCTAAAGGTGGAGTGAGGTGCTGAAATGGAAAAAGAAACTTTTATTCTATTATATGGGAGATTTTATATGTGTCCTTATCTAAGCTTTTATGCCTGTGCCCCGGTGCCTCTGGGAAAGTGCCAGAGTAAGCGTTCATCCTTCTCAAGCTGAAATTACCTTCTAGTGCTCTCCCAGCACAAGGGGCTGGGTCCTATCCTCACTCAGTTTTGATAGACTCCATATTTACACAATTACCTCCAAAGCATTTAATATTTGTCTTTCCCCACTGAAGCTGGCAGTCAAGTTCCACTTCTTGAGCCTGAAGTCTGTCCTAATGCCCACACATACTACACTCCTTCAGTCAAATGATGTCTGTCACTCAGTCAAAGCAAGGGCAGCACGGAATCCTGAGATGTTTGGAGCAATAAACAACTCTGGTTGCTAAACAGGATTATGCCTCGGATGCAACAAGTGGGTATGTACATATCCTGTACACGTTGTGATAAATAGTTCTCTGTGTGTGTATGCATGCGCATATACTCATGTGTTCATATGTGTGCAGGTGTGCATGCATATATGTGTGTGCACTCATATATGTGTATGCATGCAGGTGGAACCCGACAACCTTGGGTGTGCCTCAGACGCCGTCTTTTTTCTTTTTTTCTTAAAAACAGGGTTGCTCACTGACCTGGAACTTAGGAACTTAGGCTAGAGTAGCTCACCAGTGAGCCCCGGAATCTGTCCATCCCTTCTCCCTCCCACCCCCCCCCCATGCTGGGATTACAAGTGCTCACAGCAACACACATGGCTCTTTTAGAAATAGTTTCTGAAGATCAAACTAAGATCCTTGGAAGTGCTTCACCCCTGATCTATCTCCCCAGCTCCTGATGTTTCTCATTCCGCACAAAGGATGAGGGAGTAAGAATACACACAGATTTCCTATGCTACAAATCTTCCTTGCGTGCTGAGTTAGATTAAACTGCAAAACATCCAATAAGGAGTCCAAAGGATCTCAAGAGCCTTGCATCCCGAGCTCCTTTAAACAGAATGCATCTATTTATAAGACTACCATAAAAGACAAGAGAGAAGGGGACTAGGGCTCGTTAAAGCTTAACCCCCTTTGATTCATTTGGAAATTACATTTAGTGATAATGGAAACCTAAAGATGGACACTTAAATACATTTCTCCTTCCTAAAATTATGTCCCATTCAGATGGCTCACGTGGTCAGAAAGACACGTCCGACACAGGACTATCTTGCTCCAGTGAAGGATTTTATTCCACCCCATAATGTTGCATCTGATACCGTGCAGTGGGACCTGGCAGGTGGCGCCTGCAATGATTTCTGAAATGAAGGGAGGTGTGCTGCTGAGAGACTAGATGCCAATCAAGGTGAGGCTGCAGTGTTGGGCCCCTGGGCTGAATCTTGTCTAGCTTAGGTGATGATATGGCTGTACATCTTCACTCTCCCCCACCCCCTGGCAGAGCCATTCTGCTGCTTTGTCTGCTAGTACCCCTCAAGGACACTCCATTAGGTATGTGGTCCTCCGTTCATGTTTGGCCAACAAAGTGTGAGATAACAATGGGACGAAGGAGTCTGGGGTTGAGATATCCATTCTCCCAGGTCATCTCTGACAGTAACATGTGCACTCCTAATGGCATAACTGTAAAGACATGAGACCCCCCCACCCCACCCCCACCTTCCCCTTTTAGTCTTGTGGACCACAATGGTGCTGAGGTCCTGTACAGGCTGTGTCTTTTTAGTTCTTGTGTCTCTGTAAACTACCTGACCTGAATACCCATCTATTTCCTACTGGTACCTAACTGCTATCTAAGGTAGGATGCTTGTATATTATGTATATTGTGTATTAACAGATGGGAAAATTAGTCACAGTAAACCAGTCTACTTGACACCCAAAGTAATATTCTAAATATTCTGGTCGTAGTCAAGACCATGAAGGTGACATTCTAAGGAGAAGTCCTCTGCCAGGGAGCCTCTCTGCCTGGTTCCATGACACAGGGGTTATATACATTCAAGTAATTGACCCGGGAAATGTACACAGGAAGCCTGATGGGCGTAAGAACCCTGCCAGGGTCTCAGCTGATACCTCTTTCCTCTCACCAGAGCAGAGACCACCTGCCCTTCATTCACTGGCATATTTCAATCTCTGTTGCCTGGGTCTCAGCCTCTCCCCACCTCAGTGGCAATAGTTCGGGTGGCACGTCACTGCCATACACCCTAGATGTAGACTGTCAGCTAGAGTGAATGTCCAGCCACAGCTACATAGCTGAGCGTGCCTCCTAACACTTGTCCCGCATGGGCGAATGTGAGGCCTGAGCCTTTGGCAACCAGCCTTGATAGACTATACTTGTATGTCTCAAGAGCATCGCCTTTGTCGAAAGGCCCGACACTCCTTTTGGGAGCAGCCTTGAATGTTAATTTATAGATTTGAAGTTATGAGAGTACTGTCTCACTGTAATACAATTACAATACAATGGTAATATTTAACCACATTTGGTCTCTTTTAGTCCACCTTGAAATATGACTAGATGTCTATAAATCCATCAGATGACAACCTGTCACCGAACTAAGCAATGTAGAGGCATGCTCTACCCACACACCGTGCTTCATACACTCCATTTCTAACCCTCACAGGCATCTCAGTGGGAATTGTTATCTCCAACTGCTGCTTGGGAAGCAGATGCTCAGACAACTGAAATAAATAGTCCAAGGTCACTCGGAGCAGAGAGGGATGGAGGCAGGTCTGCTGGCTCTCTGCTGTGTGCTTCTGTTACACTGCACAGAGCCCAGAAAATGATGCCATTGATTAAAAAAAAAAAAAAAAACCAAAAACAAAACAAACATTTAAATTGGTACAATCGCTTTTAGAATGGCAACCTTGGCAGACTCTCCTGTTCTGAAGGTACAGCCTTTGTTCAAAGCACTCTGGGCACTCTTAGGTTGGAATTGATTTCTAAGTTAACCAAAGGGTTTTTAAACCGCTAGTGGGTAATTTTTAACATTCTATAGTTAAAGTTAGTTATATCTGACTTTTTAAAATCCATAGCAGGTATCGTCCATATCTATGACTCAGAAAATCTGGTTAAAGTGTTTTTTAATTTTTAATTTTTGCTCGTCTTTTGGTATGTTCTGATGTCCTGCAAATAGCAAATCTGTTCCTAAAAAGATAAAGATGTACATCTGCTGCGATTACTAAAGACTGGTCACATCTCTGAAGTTCCCTCCAAAGGGTAGCCCTAAGAAATGCTTTGGCCAGTAGCCCCATCTTTCATGACGAGGCTCTATCCTCACTGGAGAAACTGGTGCAGAGGCTAGCTGGATGAGTGGACCCCTATGCCATTTCTCCAAAATCAGGTCTGCTACTATCCTCCCACCTTGAAATCAGTATTAATGCCGACCAAGCAGTACGATTAGCTTACTGGCTGGAATGATTTTAGTTATTTCAACCAGAAAGCTCCATCACAGCCCAGCTTTTGGTTAAGAAGAAATCTCTAAATGTATTCAGATTTCCTTATTTTCTATCGCTTTCCCTCGCACTTTAATGATCAAATCACTCATTTATCATTCCGATTCCAATAAAATACACTCAGCAAGCCCAAGGCAATCACAGAAAGTCAGAGGGGAAATTTTACAATTTTTATCGAAAACTCAAGGGATACTGTCTGGAAATCAAAGCCGATTAAGTTTCTCTGAATTTCTGTGAGATGCCTCTGGTATAAAATCAAACATATCTACATAATCCATAATTTACAGAGCACTAGAGGAACTTGATATGGCTTTCCTGTCCTAATTCCTTTTTGTATGCTCCAGCTTCTTCCCCAGTCCCTGTGGCATTTATAATTTCTGCAGGGTTATGCTCAGTTCAAAAGTATTAAGTCACCTGTCACAGCCAATCTAGAACATTTTCCTGATATTTCTTTCATACAGAAATACCCCACCCCACCCCCAACTATTACCACCATAGAGTTAACGATGATAATAAGACTCTGCAATCGGTTTGGCTATGTGACTTTTCAGAGACTCATTAAGTTATACTGTGAGAGGAGGAGGAGATGGCGAGTTTCCAGCTAAGGACAAATGGAACAGTAATTCATTAAAGTGCAAACTTTCCTCTGAGACCACATCACCTCAGATTTACTGCTATTGTTACTTTTTTTTTTAATTATTAGGCTCTCTAGAAAGCCAGTTAACTCGCTCTTCTTTAATCTCCTCTAGTTTTCTGTTCACTTTCCTTCCTCAAACAGACACCAGCATGGCAGCCAAAGCCCTAATTACAAAACCTCAAATTAAGTTCTTGTTTCTAGACTTTCTTTTGTTCAGTGGTCAGGAATGGGTCAGCAGAGGCTCTACTGTCCATACATGCAAATGGTATTTTCATTTAATCCTCACATCTATGAACCATGGACTAAACGTGATGATTAGAAACACCTGCAGGCAGGAAGGTCCTCGCTCTCAAGCCTAAAAACAAATTCTATTAAGCAAATACTATGTAGCAACAAGCAGAGACTTGAATTTGAATTTGATGAGCCAGAAATCCCATACAGAGCCCAAGTCTCCCAGGCTTACTAGATTTCTGTTTTCTCACATTAGCAAAGAGTTTATAGGGAAGGAAACATAAAGAGGGTAAGGTGGAAAACCACGTTCCCTTCCAAATGAATCATAGGAAATCTGGAAAACCATCAGAATCCACCGACTCTGTCGGTTAAAGATAATGTGTCCCAGGGGCCCCAAATACAAATATTCCTGGGAAATTGGACCTTAACATAATACCCGAAACCCTTAGAGGTTAAAGCAGAGAAAACACTTCAAGGTAAAGGGTATAGGAGGGACTTTCTGAGAAGACTTTCGCTGCTCATCCATGTTTTCTGCTGCTCTGTTCACAACATAAGAGACATGGAATTAGCTGGATTTCCTTCAACCGAAGAATGAATTCAAAGAGTGTCTTGTGTACACACAATGGAATTTTATTCAGCTGTAAAGAGAGATGAATTATGGCATTTGCAGGAAAGGAGATGAGATTAGAAAACACTGCATTGAGTTAATCTAGGCTCAGAAAGACAATTATCTTCAAATTCTGTCTTACGTACTGTCTTAGTCGGGGTTTCTATTCCTGCACAAACCTCATGACCAAGAAACAAGTTGGGGAGGAAAGGGTTTATTCGGCTTACACTTCCATACTGCTGTTTATCACCAAGGATTTCAGGACTGGAACTCAAGCAGGTCAAGAAGCAGGAGCTGATAGCAGAGGCCATGGAGGCATGTTCTTTTACTGGCTTGCTTTCCCCTGGCTTGCTCAGCCTGCTCTCTTATAGAACCAAGACTACCAGCCCAGAGATGGTCCCACAAGGGGCCTTTCCCCCTTGATCACTAATTGAGAAAATGCCTTACAGTTGGATCTCATGGAGGCATTTCCTCAACTGAAGCTCCTTTCTCTGTGATAGCTCCAGCTGTGTCAAGTTGACACAAAACTAGCCAGTACACGTACAGATCCTAGATTCTAATGTGTGTGTGTGTGTGTGTGTGTGTGTGTGTGAGTGTTTGTGTGTGTGTTCATGTGGGATAGGCTGTGTATAGAGGGCAGGCAGAAAAGCAGAAAGAGGCTCATAAGAAGAGTCAGAGAAGCTTGGAGGGAAAGAGGTGGATAGGGTAATAAAATACATGTGACATGGCAGAAAAAGAAGGAATACTGAGAGCCAAAGGGTCTAAGTTGGAAGGAAGATAGGACCGTGGGGAAAGGGGGTTAGGGTGGGAAAGGGCAACCACATTTTGTATGTAAGAAAATACTACTTTGTAAGCTAATTAAAAATATTAAAAAGTTTTCAAAAATGAAATTTCAAAAAGAATTGGAGGGAAGATACTCCGCATAGTTGGACAATGCTGTTTTTAGAAACCATGAATTACTAAACAAAAATCCCAATGCCAGGTGTGTGAAACAGGTCCCTGACTGTTCTTAAGGGGAACTCCAGAGACCCTAAGACACTTTTGACACTCTTCTTGCTTTCCCACTGGAGCTAGATGATATACTCCTATTACTGAAGATCCCATACATCTGGATTACAGAATGTTGAGAAATCAAGCTTTAACAGCTGGAAAGTTCTGCCCCTCTGACTAGCGCTTGCTGTGCCAGACGGTGCTATGGAGACTGCAATGGGAGAAAAGACATGGATGGTCTTATGCAGCTGTGAGAAGTACGATACCAACTTCCTATGCAAGAGGATCCTAAGTGTGCACCAGTAGCATGGGCATTGTATGGTGGTAACCAGCTGCTCTCATGGGACTTAAGACTTGTTCTGCAAGACTCCTGACAATGTAGACCCCAGCAAAATTATATACATACACATATATATGCAAAATTGTATATATATGTATTACTTGATATACATATATCAACATTGTACACACACACACACACATATAAATCTGGAGAGATCATAGCCCTACCTCTCCCTGCTGAACTATTGACTGATAGTAGATTCTGGGAGATATAGAATCATTGTCTTTAGTTGCCTACCTATTGGTGAGCCCACCAGGTTCCAAGTTCCAAACCCATGGTCTTGGTTAAACTCAATGGGTCACACAACAAACAAACAAATAAACAAAAGTCATGAATGTAGGAAAGTGATCTGTAGAGATGAAGGCGATGACAGGGGAGGTGGGGGATTAGAGAGGGTGGGGTGATAGTAATCGGAATTATATATATATATATATATATATATATATATATATATATGAAATTGTCAAAGAACAAAACTAATTAATATAAATATTTAACCTAAAAATGAAATACAAAAGAGCTATGGCTTAGGAAATAACTTTGTGTTTACAGGGCCATCACCCTGATCACCAAGCAAAAGTTCAGAATTTTCCCTCCTAGATAACGGAAGATGGGGAACGCACTTGAGTGAGTGAGGCCTGGTTGTCCTTGTGTCCCAGGATCAAATATCCTTCAAGCAGCCATCAGTCTCTCCCGGAGGCCAGTGGTAGTATAATCTTATTGCTGAAGATACTGCAATATTGATTGCAAAACAGAGAAGCTGGAAAATACTGCCCTGCTGTCTAGCACTGACAGTACCTGGAGGATTCGTATCTCAAGGACTCGCCTCCTCCAATCTGCACAGCTGTCCACCCAGCTCAGCTCCTCCAGCCCCTTCATCTAGTAGCTGCAACTTCCCCCTTTCCCTCACCTCTCCCAGCCTCCCTTCCTTTGCTGTCTCTGAGTACCTTCCAAGGTAACCCTGAAGGGCATCACAGCTACCTCACAGCTCCTACCTTTCAATGCTCAAGGCTCCACCACAGTAGAAAAGAGCAGGAAAGTTGTTTAGGGATTTTTCAAAGCAGCAATGTGACTTTGGGGAAGCCTGGAGGTGCAGGGATAGCTACCATCAGTCAGGGTAGGAAGGGGAAAGAAACTTCAGGGACTGGGAATGAAGGCAGAGGTAGAACAAGAGATGGTTAACAAGTCGGAGTCAGACTCTTTGTGTTCAAGCCTCAGTTTGAATAGGAGTCAGGCACGTGACCTTGGGCCAGTCATTTAGGCCAGACACACTTGCTGTGTCCCTGTGTCCTCTTTGAAAGTGGAAGTGATGTCAGCCACCTCCCAGGTAGATATTGTGAAGATCGGTTGAGTAAGTGTAGCACCAAGAACAAGAACAAAAAATGCATTTGTCAACCCAGACTGGTCAGCACCAAGAGTGAGCCCTAATAAGATTTGGGGTGATGAGGTTGTGATAATACTTCAGTGGTTGTAACCAATGTTCTGGGATGGGGTGTAGACTGTGTATGTGGGGATTCACTATTCCCCATTAAGTGGTCCCACTAGCCTAAGCTGCTCTGAAACATGCATATAAACATGTCTCTGTGTATTTATATTAAGTCTATCTTTGTATATGTGTGTGAAACAAAGCTACCTTACACTGAAGCTTTTCTGTCATTGTTCTGTCACAGAGTGTGTGTGTGTGTGTCTGTGTGTGAATATGTGTGTCTCTGTGTGTGTGTGTCTCTGTGTGTGTGTGTGTGTCTGTGTGTGTGTGTCTCTGTGTGTGTCTCTGTGTGGGTATGTGTGTGTGTTTGTGTGTGTGTTTATATGTGTGTCTGTGTGTGTCTGTGTGTGTGTGTTTGTGTGTATATGTGTCTTTGTGTGTGTGTGTCTCTGTGTGTGTATGTGTGTGTGTTTGTGTGTGTATGCCTGCACACCATGTGTCTTCTATTTCAGGAAGCCTCCTACCAGGCTGGATCCCGTGCTCTGGCTCACAGAGCGTCCGCTCAGCCCTTGGCAGTACTCACGTCACAGCTGCCACTGTGACAACTTTCCAGCCAGCCGCAGCCAAGCCTCATTAGTCCAGCCTGTGCCTCTGTGAATTGCTGAGTGGTTCTGCTTGTGCTCACACACCAAGCTTCATCGACCTTAGGACACTTACCCGTGTCCAACTCAGAAAAATCCTACTGCTCGAAAGCTGTTTCCATATCCTGATTCACAACCACTGACACTTACCATTCCTTATCCTTGAAAAGAGATGAAGGAAGACTGGTCACTTGAAAGAGTCTATCCAAATCACCATTTGGCAGAATTTACATATGTACTCACTCGCAGGTGTCTAAAATGACTCAAGTACAGAGTGATTTACAGTTTTGTTCACAAAAGACAGGAAACAACAGCAGTGTCCACCATGAGGAAATTGGTAAGACACACATGTAATAATGGCTTGCCTATGGGACAGAATAGATAAACACAAAACACATAGAAAGAACTCCCAATGCATTAAGATAGAAGCTAAGTCAGTACAGTGCAGCCATCTCTCCCTCTTATCCTTGGCAACTGGGTGCCAGGAACTTCACTGGGTGTGGGAAACTGTAGATGGTAATGAAGTCTGAGGTACAGTATGTAAACTAGGCATAATATGAGATTATTAACAGTAACCCATAATAATAAAGAACAATTGTAACAACACACTGTAATGAAAGTCCCATAAATGTGGTCACTCTCAAGTGATCTTATTGTACTATAGTGTATTTGGGAATCTTTGGTTGACCGATTGTGATAACTGAGACCATGGGTAAGGGGTACTATTGTATTGCTCCATAAGTACCATAAGTGTGCATGTGCACACACACACATGCACCTGCACACGTGTGCACATGTGTACATACACACACACACACAGAGCAGAAGTGAGAAAGCAATACCAGTAGTTCTCTTTGGGGTGCAGAGGCAAGAATGAGAACTGGGTAGATTCTCCTGCATAAACACTCTCTGATGTCCGAGCAATGAACCTTTTTAAAAATCCAAACACATAGTGAAAATCCTGTCTGCCAGACAGGATGGCAATTTTTGTTTTCAATGTAAAGAGCCTGGAGACATGTCCTCCCTGCTGGTGGAGGAAGGTACATAGACAGGGTTGCATCTCTGTAAACTTTCAGCTCTGCCTTGAATCTCCTCACCATTTGTCAGGCTTCTTGTTGCCATGCTGGAATCTGTAGAGGTTTCACTAGGCTTGGCTCTCACACACTCATCTGTTTGAATGCTTGGCAAATGAGGAGTGGCACTGTGAGGAGATGTGGCCCTGTGGGGGCTTTGGGGTTATATGTGCTCAAGCTCTGCCCAGTGTAGAATTCCAGTCTCTTCTTTGCTGCTTGCGGATCAAGTTGTAGAACTGTCACCTCCTTCTTTAGCACCATGTCTGCTTGCATCCTGCCATGCTTCCCACCATAATGATAATGGACCGAACCTCTCAAACTGTAAGCCAGCCCCAACTAAATGTTTTCCTTTATAAGAGTTGCCTTGGTCACAGTGTCTCTTCACAGCCATGAAACCCAAACTAAGACAGCATCTGATCTCTGTTTTACTCTGAGCCTTACTGTTCAGATGTAATATAGCTCTGTAGATGGACTGTGGGGTTGGCAGGGGTGGGGCCAGATAGTAAAAATGGTCCCAAGAGTTATGCATCTTAGGGAACCCCAGTCCAGTCTGTGGCCTTCATGTTTGCTCTCCAGAAACACATTACACATTCACTCATGGATATAATCATAAAGTGGTGGAATTGAAAGTATTTCCAAGGCAACCAGAACCTCATTTAACAGATAAACAAGCCCAGGAGTAGAAAGGTTGTCCATAGTCATGAGTATTTGAAAGAAGTACCTGGTTGCTAGATCTCATTCTGAACTTCCTTCTCTGCCACCGTAGTGCTAAGGTACCTACAAAGAGGACATTGGTCCTTTAAGAGGCAGAACTCTAAGTGATTACACAAGATGTCAAGACAAGAAATTCAAAATGTACAAACCACTCAAAGCAAACCGTTCTTCTCATACCCTGAGCCCCAAACCTTTCCAGGGCGCACACACATGATAGTTGTCCATGATATTTGGAAACAGAGTGGTTTATTGTTCACCAAAATTTTGAACTCATTCCCACATCTATGATTTCAATGTCTCCATTTAAAGATCGTGTTGAAACATGATTGCCATTATACTATTACGGGAACTGGGTAGAGTGGCACACTTATTCCAGCAGGCTGAGATGAGAGGATTGTGAGTTCAAGGCCAGCCTTGGGAGAGCCTGTCACAAAACAAGCAAAACAAAACAAAACAAAGCAACGATGGTTGCTTTGTAACACAAGGAGAGGTAAAAGAGGCTGGGCCTTTCAGAGGTGATTGGGACTTGAGGGCTTTGCCCACACTAAAGCTGTTTCTGTAGGGTTGGGTTAGGTATCTCCAGGATACTGCTACAGTGGTGCTGGGCCTAACTTTTCTTCCTGCCTCTCACGCATGCTTCTTCACCAAGGGATACTCTTCGTCATGGATTAGCCAGCAGGAAGCACACACCAGATGCTACTACCACGTTGGTCTTCCCAGGCTCCAGAACCATAAAAAACCAGTCTCTGCTCTTTATAAACTACCCACTAACAGGCACTCTGTTATAGTAGCAGAAAACAGGCTAAGCCACTTCATATTGTAAAACTGTCACCCAAAACTACATTGCAAGCTCCCCTTACACCTGGATGGGGCCATGCTTAGGTCTCATCAAAGGAAGGACAGCAAAAATGGTCACATAATTTCTGAGCCAAGCTACTTTATACAAGGAGCTTGTCTTTTCTATATACACTTTCTCCATTCACTGAATGTAGAAGACTCGAGGACCTGAGAGATGCTGGAATTGTGAGGAGGAATAGGCCTGGTAACAGCAGATGCTGGCGAGGATGTGGAGAAAGAGGAACACTCCTTCATTGTTGATGGGATTGCAAGCTTATACAACAACTCTGGAAATCAGTCTGGCAGTTCCTCAGAAAATTGGACATAGTACTACTGGAGGATCCCGCAATACCTCCTGGGCATATATCCAGAAAATGTTCCAACTGGTAATAAGGACACATGCTCCACTATGTTCATAGCAGCCTTATTTATAATAGCCAGAAGCTGGAAAGACCCCAGATGTCCCTCAACAGAGGAATGGATACAGAAAATGTGGAACATTTACACAATGGAGTACTACTCAGCTATTAAAAAGAATGAATTTATGAAATTCCTAGGATGGACCTGGAGGATATCATCCTGAGTGAGGTAACCCAATCACAAAAGAACTCACATGATATGTACTCACTGATAAGTGGATATTAGCCCAGAAACTTAGAATACCCAAGATACAAGTTGCAAAACACATGAAACTCAAGAACGAAAGACCAAAGTGTGGTCACTTTGCCCCTTCTTAGAATTGGGAACAAAACACCCATGGAAGGAGTTACAGAGACAACGTTTGGAGCTGAGACGAAAGATGGACCATCTAGAGACTGCCGCACCTGGGGATCCATCCCATAATCAGCCTCCAAATGCAGGCTATGTGAGGCTATGCCAGTGCCTGGCAAACACAGAAGTGGATGCTCACAGTCAGCTATTGGATGAAACACAGGGCCCCCAATGGAGAAGCTAGAGAAAGTACCCAAGGAGCTAAAGGGGTCTGCAACCCTATAGGTGGAACAACAACAACAATACTAACCAGTATCCCCAGAGCTTGTGTCTCTAGCTGCATATGTATCAGAAGATGGCCTAGTAGGCCATCATTGGGAAGAGAGGCCCCTTGGTCTTGCAAACTTTATATGCCTCAGTACAGGGGAACACCAGGGCCAAGAAGTGGGAGTGGGTGGGTAGGGGAGTGGGTCGGGGAGGCTAAGGGGGACTTTTGGGATAGCATTTGAAATGTAAATGAAGAAAATACCTAATTAAAAAAAATAACCCTTCTAAATTGCTTCTGAGTTGACTTTAGTGTAGGGTTTTTCTTAATTGTTTCTAGGTGCCATCTCCTTAGCTTTGGAATGAATATATAATACATATATAATATACATATTATTTACAATATATGATATATATATCATCTCCTGAGTTCTTGCCATGTATATTCATATATATCTATTTCTATATCTATATGGCACTAGCTCCTGAATTTCTTCCATATGTATTCATATATATGTATACATATACATACATACCTTTATGACATATACATATATAGATATACACACATATATGGACATATACATATATGACACTCTCTCCTAAATTCCTGCCATAAAAGATGAACAGTTAGTTGAAGTCTTTTCTTTCTGTCCCCCAATGCTTACTACTTTTTTGTAATGAGCGATTTGGCTTCTGTTACTAACACATCCTCCCATCTTTCTACTTTATTTGTCCTGTCTGACCTTCTATCATCTGTCAATCAGTTTTATACTTTGAACTTGTCCATCTAATGTTTATTTTATGCCTGGTAGCCACAATCAAGTCTTCTGTGTTTAAACACAGAGGGTGATTCAAAATGTTGGAAAGCAATACACAGCTATTGCTTTACCAAGGTTATACAAATAACATCCATCTATGTGTCATGAAGACTGGTGTCACTACATTTTGGTTTTCCAGTGACACCACTCCTGTGTCAATCAAAACAGGTTTCCTAGCACCAAGGTCAAAAAGAATTCCCCTCAATTTCACAGAATGCTTTAACGAGCCACTGGGTGGTTTACTAAACAGTTGGGTCATGACTAACTTGAATAATTTTTATCTTAATTAAACCCCTTGGTCGTTCTTATAAACCTTTTATCTTACTGGCCAAAAGAAAAGAAAAAGCAGGCTGTCACCATGATGTCAACTTCTCTGGTGTCTCAGTCAAATGAACTGGACAATGGGTCTCCCTTCATCTTCACAGCTTCTCTTTGCTCTGCTAGGTCAATGTTCTGCTTCTCAGAGTCAGCTAAAAGCCATAGTCAATTTCCCTTTAGTGGTCTCTTGGTATGCCACATCATGGACCACTGAACACTCTCCTCTCCTCTCCTCTCCTCTCCTCTCCTCTCCTCTCCTCTCCTCTCCTCTCCTCTCCTCTCCTCTCCTCTCCTCTCCTCTCCTCCCACTTCTCTTCTCCTTTTCTCTTCATTTTTCTAGAATACATCTCAAACTATTTATGACATTCTGAATTCATGAATGTGTCAAAGGGCTTTGATCACACCCTTACATATAGCTGATCAGCAAGCATATAACAACAATGCCACATTCCACCCCACTTATGGCTTGATATTATCACTCACCTTTGTTATAACTCACAAACATATTACCCAAACATCTCCATAAACTGCAGGCTTTGCCAGTAGGTCTGGTCTCATAAGCCTGTAGAGCATGCTACTGTGCTGGTGAGACATCCTGAACTAGACTAGCTCATTCCTTGGTAGCCACTATCCCTGGTATATTTTAATGTTTCTCTTGTTTTCAGGGTTTGGAGATCTTGAGAGAATGAGTCTAGGCCTTGATGGGCCTTTACTGTGCAGCAGAAAGCTTTGCAACCCGAAGACCTTGTCTTTCCTCAGCTTCGAGAATGTTCTGAGTACATCGGACATCAGAGCCTCCGAGATTCTTGAGTTTTCCTGGCTTTTCTGTTTCCAGCCTTCTGCTCCTCCCCCCATCCTCTTTTATATCCTATTAGATTTTCTATATTAAACCTTCCCATTGAAGTCTGTGCTCACTTACTGTCTAAGAGCTGTGCCTTTCTCCACCATCTGGTTTACACTCATTCTTCTAAGGATATTACAAGCTCTTGGAGCTCTCTGAACATATGGGTGAGATCTCTCTTTTCTCTCGAGTCTCTGGACTTGTCTTTCCTTCTGCTGGACTTTTAATCTTGTACTATCATCCTGCTACGTTCCCCCGTGAATCACACACAGAAACAAATGACGAGGTGGGTATAGGTTATCCTTGAGGCACCACCACTGAGATTGCCCTAATTCAGTTATGTGTAGTAACAGCAAACTGTTGTTGAGATGGTCAATGTTCTTACATATGTCTATACCGTGTTTTGACAAATGTTCTTATAGACATATGTCATTATGTGTGGGTAGGGTTATTTCTATGAGAGAATGTCCAGGAAGTGAGATTAGGTGGTTAAGAATAGCACACATATTATGGAAAAATGCAAACATATGGAAAACTATAGAAAACAGTGTTATTATCCTCCCACTTTGACTCTGAGGGTTGAAAACAGGATGAAGGCCAGTTGTGGCCCATCCATAACTCTTCTACCTGCTGCCTCTTCTTGGATTATTTTGAAGTCAGTACAAGAAATCCAATAATTACATCATTAAATAAACATTTTATTAGATGTGTGTGTGTGTGTGTGTGTGTGTGTGTGGACATGCCATTGTACACACAGAGAAGTAAGAGGATGACATGTTGAAGTCAACTTTCTTCTTTCACCATGTGGATTCTGGGAATAGAGCTCTGGTTGTCGGGTGTATTGGCAAGAGTCCTTATTGCTGAACCATCTTGTGGCCCTAAAACACACTTTTCTGTTGTAGTAAAACACACATAAAAATTTAGCATTTTAACCATATTTAAATGTATATTTACGCGTCATGAAAGGCATCCTTATTCTCATACAACCCCTCATGTGACAACATATTTAAGTTGCAATACATATTAACAAAGTGACTTTCTCAACTCTTGGCAATTCTTTGCTGATTCTTAAGACTTTTTCTTTGTACACATGTAACCGTGGGCAATTACACCCCCCCTTTCTACACATGTAACCGTGGGCATATTACACCCCCCCTTTCTACACATGTAACCGTGGGCATATTACACCCCCTCCCCCTTCTCTCTCTGTCTGCCTTCTTTCTTTTTGTTTCCTTGATAGGAAAAAAGAAGAAGAAACCAAACTTCCTTTATTTCTTAAGTTCTCAACCATCAAAGAAATATGCATCAGCCATAGAAATACAAACGTAAATTTTCACCTGAATAGCTGGGTTGTACAGTGTGTTCTCAGATTGGCCACAGGGTCTTAGTCTCCATCTTTGTAGTAGATGGGTATCCTATGTTATCACATAGGGACATCTGCAGCTACAAGTGACCCTGACAGGTGCAGAGCCTACCTGACGAAGCCTTGGAACAGGGATATGAATATATGATGTGCATCCTCATGGGAAGGAGAGCACAGATGGTGACCAGCCCTCCTGTCCTCTTTCCCTAAACTTACCACCAATATGCCCTCCTGGGGATGAGGGACAGGAAGACACCTAGTCCACAGCAAATCAAGACACAGGGTATGGAGTTCCCTTGCCAGATGTTACAAAGAGACTTAATCCTAGCTAGTCTGGTGAGGGATGTTTGAACTCAAGTCTCCCTGACACTTAATAAAGAGATCTTTTTTTTATTGACTGGCTATTGTATTTCCTTTCCTTTGAATAGCTTGGTTTCTGATTGACTTTTTGATTTGTAGCCACTCGAAGGAGGTCTTTGAATATTAGAGATAGTAAATGTTTATCAGTCCATGATTGCAAACGTTTCTCCCAACGTGCCCCCTTACTGCTGACTGCCTTCGCTGTTTCTTTGTCTCAAGGAAAAACTTCTTTCCTAACGCCATGGAGACAAGACGAGCATCACCTTGTGAATGGGAAGTTCTCTTCCCTACAGGTGAAGTCAAAAACCATGCTATAATAATGCCTTCCTTTTCTCTGGTTGACAAGAAAAACCTCATTAAAATCTACGAGTGGTTCTAGTTATCCACACGACACCTGACCCTTTACATGGGCAGAATTATAAAATCAATTTAAACGGTTTGGGAAGTGAACGAGGCCACTTAAATGATTTTAATCTACTGCACTAATTGTGCCTAAAGTACCCGAACACTTTTCTCCCAATTAAAAATTCTAATTAAGCATTGGCACCTTAAAAACACTCTGGAGAGTGTATCTGTGCTATTTGCCCTCGTCCATCTGAGATGAGAGGATTCTCGTCACGAAACCCATGGGATTAAAAGACAAGAAAGACCTTTAGCGTTCTCCTGGTCTAAACTCCCTGCTTAAGGGATAGAGAGAATGAGGCCGGGCTGTTCCACCCATTGAAGCGCTAACTTCAACTTCCTTCTCTACCCCAAGCCAGGCAAGGGGTCCTCGTTATTCACCTGCCTGGCATATTACATGGCTTTGTTGAAGATGTTTTGTGAGGTGGGACTCATGGTCACATGACAAGCAATTGTCAGAGCTGCCCTCACTCCTGATCCAGAACTCTCTGTTGTAGCACACAGCCTGCGCTTTGAAGGAGGAACATGTGAGTTTAAATTCTAGCTCTGTCATATGCAAGATTTTCCTTCAGCGACATCTTCTATCTTTCTGTATCCCCTGGGTCTCTCCTCTCCCTCTCTTCTGCCGTAAACTCCATCTGGGCTCTTATCCCTACCGCTCCATGGGCTCAGCTTGGACAAGTCCCTGTGCCAAGTTCCACAGTAAAGATGGTGACACTTCTGCAGCATTTGACACAGCCAATCACACCTGTCTCTTAGAGCAGGCTTCTCTCCTGGGTTTCATACCACTTTGTTCTTCTTGGCCTTTAGAGCTGGTCCTCCCCTGCCTCATATACTGCTTCTTTTCTGACAGGCTTCTTTCCCCTGGAGGACCCACACTTGGCCTTAGGCTGTTTTGTTGTTGCTGTTGTTGTTGTTGTTGTTTTGTTTTTTTCTTTTACTGGCTATCCAGGATTGTTCAGGTAATCTCATACGGGCTTGAGTGTCATCTGTAGTGATGAATCTCAGGTTCATATTCATGGTAGAGACCCCTCCCCTGAGCTCCTACACATGCCATCTGCCTCCCTAATGTGCGGCCATGGATAACTGGGTGGTGCTTCCAAGAAGGATGAGTAAGAACAGACTTCCCAGGCAAATGGATGGAACTAGAAAATATCATCCTGAGTGAGGTAACCCAGTCACAAAAGACCACACATGGTATGCACTCACTGGTAAGTGGATATTAGGAAAAAAGCTTGGAATATCCAAGATACAATTCATAGACCAAATGAAGCTCAAGAAGAAGGAAGACCAAAGTGTGGGTGCTTCAGTCCTTAGAAAGGGGAACAAAATACTCACAGGAGCAAATATGGAGACAAAGTGTGGAACAGAGACTTAAGGAAAGGCCATCCAGAGACTGCTCCACCTGGGAATACATCCCATATACAGTCACCAAACCCAGACACTACTGTGGATGCCAAGAAGTGCTTGCTGACAGGAGCCTGATATAGCTGTCTCCTGAGAGGCTCTGCCAGAGCCTGACACATACAGAGGCAGATGCTCACGGCCAACCATTGGACTGAGCGCAGGATCTCTAGTGGAGGAGTTAGAGAAAGGACTGAAAGAGCTGAAGGGGTTTGCAACCCCATGGGAGGAACAACAATATCAACCAACCAGATCCCCCGGAGCTCCCAGGGACTCAACCACCAACCAAGGAGTACACATGGAGGGACCCATGGCTCCAGCTGTATATATGTAGCAGAGGATGGCCTTGTCGGGCATCAATGGGAGGAGAGGTCCTTGATCCTGTGAAGGTTCAATGCCCCAGTGTAGGGAAATTCGAGGGTGGGGAGGCAGGAGTGCGGGAACACCCTCATAGAAGCAGAGGTAGGGGGGATGGGATAGAGGGTTTCAAGGGGGAGGGAGCTAGGAACAAAAAAGCCAGACTTCTGTCTTTCTCCCCCTAAACCTGTTCTTTCTACTATCACTTCCATGATGATTCCAGTAGCTCAAACCCTTGGCATCATTCTCAGTCCTTTCTTCCACACTCGAGCAAATCTGTGAGACACTCACCATTCCTACCTTCAAACTCAGCCAAGAACTAACTTAACTGTTCTTATTCCTCATTAACATTGCCACCATCCTTTACCAGGAGATGGGCAATTGATTTCTAGGCTTCAGCAACCATGCCCAAATGTAAGTTAGATCATATATTTCTTTTAATAATATAGTGATGTCTCATTCTAGTCTCACTGACCTTTGACCTCAACCTCTATACGTACATACCCAGCCACAGGGACCTCCTTGCAACGTCATGAAATGCCAGCATTTCCTCTGCATTCTCTGTCCCTCTGCCTGAACTCACTGTCCCCCAGACAAGAGACAACTTATTCTTGTTATGAGTCTGCTCAAATGTCACCATATAAGAGAAGTTCTCCGAATCACAGTCCCCAGCACAGTACTTTTACGTGTCTCCAGACATACTATACATTCATTTATCTTCCTCCCCCCATACATTTTACTATATTCCATATACTATGTTCCTAGAGAAACAGTGTGTGATACTCATCTAGTGTTCATTATCTTATTATTATTACAGGACAACACAGGGCGTGGGGTATACACTAACAGATTTAGACAGTGTAATATGGTGATGCTAACCTTAAGTAAGATATACAGCAGAGCTGTGGGCATTATTTACTTTGTATTACTGAATCTTTCTACCTGTTGAATGGCAGCTTCTCCCCACCACTCCTCAGGTTCTGGCAGCTGCCCTCTATCCTTTCCTTCTGTCAGTTGACTATATTCGATTTTTCATGGAAGTGTTTCTGTGTTTCTGTGACTGGCTTATTTCATCTGGCAGCAGGTCCTCCAGAGCCATTCGTGTTGCTGCAAATGGCAAGAATACGGTTCGACTCTACGCATCAACTTTATATCTTCTTTCTTCGTCACTGGGCATTTAAGCTGTTTGTGCATCCTGGCTATTGTGAATAGTGCTACAGAGAACATGTGAGTGTGGATATTTCTGTGAGATCTTCATTTCAATTCTTTTAGATAAGTACCTAGAAATGAGGTTGCTGGGCAATAAGCTATGTCCATCACATAAGAAAATATATATATATATATATATATATATATATATATATATATATATCTGGGCTAGAGAGATGGCTCAGTGGTTAAGAGCACTAGCTGCTCTTCCAAAAGACCCAGGGTTCAATTCCCAGGGCTCACATTCAGTTCACAACTGTCTGTAACTCCAGGTCCAGGGGATCTGGCATGCTCATACAGACATATATGTGGTTAAGATATCAATACACACAACAAGATAAATAAATATTTTAGAAAAAGAATCTTGATACAATTTTTCCATAGCAGGAGTAAGAATTTATAGCCCCCACCAGAAAAAACACAAAGCTTCTAGTTTTTCTACATCTGCATCAGAGCATCTTTATTTTTGGAGGGACCATCCTAACGTGTGAGCTGACACCTTGTGGCTTTGATTGGCACTTGTCCTCCGTGATGCTGGCCATGCCTTTTCATACCTACTGGCCATTTGTACCACATCTTTAGAGAAATGTCTGCTTAAGTGATTCCCTCCTCCTCTTTTTTTTTTTCTTTTTGCATTGTTGTTTCCTTGCTATTGAGTTATATAGGTCAATAAATATTTTTGAGTGAATGAATGGATAAGTCTCTAGCTAATAATGACTAAATCTATATATTGTAAAGTGCCTAAGAGAGCCTCAGCACACTGGAAATTACAGAACAAATCACTACTGTAAACCAAGGGAAAGGAGAGACTTTAGTACAGGTTCTCACACAAAGAATAATCACACGGAAGAAAAACAGCTTCCTTCCCCTTTACTTCATAAGCGCGTTGCCATTTCTTTCTTTCTTCTTAGCTCCAATTAAGAGCATCTTGCTTAGAAGTAAGGTGAACATATGTTCTGCTCTCTAATTTAAAATAATCCTCTTTGGATAAAAATATTTTCAGAAACTGTTTTCAAAGTGTGACAATTTATGGCAGGGCTAATAAACATGCACAAACAACACAGTTTTTTAAAAACTAAAGACTCCTTAGAGCAGTCTACGTTCACAGCAGAACTGAGTTAAAAACACAAACACAGCAAGCTCCCACATAGACCCCTACTCCACACTGGCCCCCAGCCTTCCCAACCACTGTCATCTCCAGCAGAGCGGCACATTCGCTGCAGTCTGTGAACCACACCGGCAAGTCACTAGGCAGTGAAGATGTCCAGGGCTTACACTGGGGTTCAGGCCGTGTGTTCTATGAGTCCTGATAGATGTTCGAACCTGCACTACCCCCATAACACCACGCAGAGCACATTCACTGCTCTTCCAGCTCTCTGGGCTCCTCTTTCTCCTAACCATCTCTTAACCCAGCTTCTGGGAATCACTGACTGCTATCTGCCTTGATAGTTCTGCCTTTTTCAGAACATCTTATACTGACGATCCTCTTCACCTATGATGGCTGACCTAGGCATTCTTTTTTTTTTTTTTTTTTTTTTTTTGACTTTCTGATATTTACAGCAATATGCATGCTGTAGTAACAGTATTTCAAACTTTGCATCTTGGACCTTTCCCAGCTTAGCAATAAAAGATACATCCTGGAGGAGATGCTGGGGCAGCCCCAGTGAGCTATACAGTCCCAGGCAGCTAGGAGATCTGCAGGGAAACTCTGGCACCTTACAGTGTGTCCTGCTGCCAAGCGAAGATGTTTAGCAGGCTAGGGGCAGTAAATGCACTGTGGATTTAATGATGTCTTCAGCTTACAGCCAGTTCATTGGGATTGAGCCTTGCTATAAGCTGAGGAACACACGTGATTGGTCCATTAGTATGAACATTTCAGACAGCTTCCCATAGTATATACACTGGGGAGTCTTCCATGCCTTTTCGTGCCTTGATAGCTCACTTGTTTTTAGTGTAGAATGCTAATTTTAAAACTCATGTACCATCTGAAGGACTTCTTGGCTGCTGATAGGTTTTGTCAATTAGGATCAATGCTGCTATAAGCATCCCTGTGTGCAATTTCTATGGAAAAAAATTTTTTTTCAACACATTTGGGCTAGTACCAAGTGGTTAAATGATGAATCATACGTATGGTAAGCATATTTTTAGTCTTGTTAAGAAGCTGCCAAACAATCTTCCAAGGAAAATTATACAAGTTTAGTTATGTTGAGTGCCTCCTTTGGTTCTCAAAACTATCCAAATGTACGTGTGAAATCAGACCATCTCTGTATTTAAGATAGATAATTTCTTACGAATTATAGAAATTCGGCAGTCTTCTGAGGATGACTATGGAGAGGCAGAAGGGCAAGTGAGCCCTCTTCACTTCCAAATATATCAGTAGCCGAGATATCCTTCGTCTCATTTTCCTTTCAGGGACACTCAGCTAGCTCTGCGGCCCCAGACATCCAATTGCACCTCGGAAAGCGGTCAAATTGTCTCTGACTGCACCAGGTTCACTTTTTCAAGGTCAAAGCTCTTCCTCTGGTGCCCAATTATCAGGGGTCCTTGGCTTCCACGAATGGCACCCCACGGGTTTCAAGCAGCTCACGGCAGTCCTCGGTCTGCGGTTGATAGCTGATGAACAGAGACGCCCTGACAGTTCTGAGCATGCGCTGAGCTGCAGGCTGCCGGCCCTCTGCCTCCCTCGTCCCATTTTGCTGGGCTCCCTAATGTTGGTAGAGCACAGCTTCCAGGGTATCTCAGCTTCTCATTGTTGTTGGCTTCCCTACTCGGGAGAGGGTAAAGACATGCAGAAAGCATCAGGAAGTGGAGAATTATAGAATGCACGAAAAGCCTGGTCATATGCCCCGCCCCCTTCCCAGCCTGGCCTGCAGATGAAGCCGCTGTGCTCAACATACCCAGTAGCTGTGCCCACACATCAAGGGCACATGCTCCAGGCGGTGAATGTCATTTCCTATGGCCAGAGAATACTATTCGTGCTCAACTATTATTCATCCTTAAAACAGCTCTAGGTCACTGCTGGCCTTCAACTTTACTAGAAGGAAACTTAGAAGCGGGTAGGTTGAGTGAGTCTCTCAGTCACAAGGCAAGTGAGTGGTGAGGCTGGGGTTTGAACTTGTCTACTCTGGCTTGTTCCTGAATTCTGCACACTGAAGCCACGTGCTGCTCTGCCATCTCGACAATGTCTAGCTCTTCCTGCTTAGCTCAGTGTGCTAATTAGATATCTCGCTCATTACAATTTGCATCCAAAGGAATATTTCACAGACACTTCAGAAAAATCACATTATTTTAGATCCAAATACTTTGACATGCATTTCATGGATCCTAAACTCCATTTCCTTCTGGATGAAACAGACATAGATCAAATGCCCATGTCTGCCACAAGAATAGAACAAGGAGAGGTTTCTAGGGAGCCAACCCCCTGCATCAGAAAAGCCCATGCCAATACTGGCTTCTGCTGCTCTCACTGGATTTTGATTCTGAAGCCGAAGGGGCCTTTCCTTTTGCAGCATCTATGAAAAGAGCTGGTGAAATGGGGAAGTCAGTCCTCTCCGTACTCAGAGCATCTTTAAGGGATATTTCTGGAACACTCTGGAAGCACTTGCTCACGTTTCAACCACCACCACCACAGAAATTACAAGTCATGCCTAAATATTCCTTATGGCAGGTGGCAGAGGCTCTTTGCTTCCCCGCTGCTTGTTGGCTGAGTTTCTGCTATGCGGTGTAGCTGAAAACAATACAAAAGTAGTCGATTTCAACACCCTCTAAGATTCAGAACAGACATTCTAGCGCTCCGTTATACGTATGCATCCAAAAGGCTGCCATATAGCGAAGTGTCTTTAGACAAGTTCACAACGACGCAAGCAAAGAGGGTATACATGAAAATAAAATTCACAGAAGAGCTTCCTGTCAGCCAGCATTCAACCACAGTTTCTTGGCCCATGCCTCACCTGACACACAGGGGTTCCTAAATCTTGTGCACGGTAGGACTGCTCAAATAACAATGTCCCTATTATAGTGCCCAGTGTTAACACGGTACACGATGACTACAAGATATAATCAATTTAAAAACAGGACTTTAAACTGCCCAATTTAGCACCAGCCCTCATCTTCTAGGGCGTAGTACTGACTCAGTCTTCAGAGAATGGTGCCCAGGTACCTGCTGCAGAGAAAGACTCATGATGAATATGAGTGTCCACCTTCCTGTCTGTCCATTCTCACCCAAGCCTGGGTGCACAACCTAGAATCCAATGTGAGGCTCTTTAGTCAGCCTCCAAGACACCTGTGGGGGCTCCACAGCTTACTGCAAGTCTCCGGTCTCTTCCTCTGAACCACTCTGAGTACTCTAAGACTGGAACCTGCCTGCCTTGTTCATTCCGCCTAGACTTAGTCAGCTGACCCGTCAGGGGTCAGGGGTCTTTCTGTACAAATTTAGGAAGAGGACTAAGATCTCACTTCTCATTGACTGAGTTTCTGAACAGAACAAAACCCACAAGGAGCTGTACTTTATCCAGGTACACAAAATGGGCTTGGTGGGTGTGCTACCAGGCACAGAAGTGCTAAAAGAGAAAGTAAGGGCAGGCAAGAGGAGCCCAGAACAAACAAAACAAAACCAACCCTAAGCCTGAACCCCAATCCCAAGCTGTCCAGACCTGCCAGCAGCAAGCAGTCTGGTCCCTCTGATGGCTAGGCTGCAGTTTGGCTCTTGGGACCGATAAGACACCTGCATATCCTTCCGCTATCTGCTTTCTGCTTTTCCTTCCTCTACACTACTTTTTTTTTTTTTTTTTTTTTTGAGCTGGTCCTATTGCAAACAATACTTCTAAGCATTAGAAGCAAGAATGCAAGGTCTTGGTGAGCGAGAAACAACCTCGGATGCCCTGGGAGATGACGTCAGACAGACACAAAGCTTTTACATCTTTTTGTTCTTGTTCTTTGCCGCGTCTTTGATGGGGCTCTCCCCTCTGAGAGCACAGCAGCAGCAGGCACTAAGCCCCTGCTAGAATTCATAACCGTTCTAAACTCCAACCCACAATGGTTATTCTACAGCCTCCCGGCTCCTGCTATTTTGGGCTCATCCCTTAAATGATTTTTAGATGCTAGAAAGAGAGTTTGAAAACAGGATGTTTAAGCCAATTAGCTTACCGCTGGGTGACCTTCAACAAATTGGCTTTTAAATGTCATGGAAGACCCAGGTGGAAGTCACCTCTTCAGTGGAAATAAAGAACATGTGAAGAGACAGTGAGGCTTCCGCTGGTGGGAACGTGTCTTTATCCTTCTGGGATTTATACATTTTCTGATGTGTGATGAATTTTGAAATTGGAAAGATAAATCTACTGCCTCCTTCCCGTCGTCCCCTAGAGCTGAAGACGGAACTCAGGGCCTTGCATTTGCTAAGTAACCTCTCTAGCACTGAGATAAGTCGCCAACCTCAAGTTAAATTTACTTTAGAAGTTCACAGTTTGGACTGAGAATTCTTCAGTTCAGCAGTATGGGAGTGTCGTTTCTATTTGGGGGTACTGTGTGTACCTTTTGTCCTAGATTCCATTTGATCATTATGAAAATCATTGTTTTGCCTTTCAGACAAGTCCCCAAGACTTAGAAAAACTGTAACCTTTCTGACCAGCTCATTCATTCACTCTGCTGTGACATAACTGGCCAGCTCATGCTGCAGGCTTCCTTTCCTGGCCACAATTCTACTCTTTGAGGAATTGCTCTATGGGGCATCCTGCCCGGGCTGCTGTGGTTTAATTACAGTTGGAGACTTTGAGTAGGGAAGTGGGGAGCCTCTCACTTAATAGATCACTTGTGCGGCCAAGCATGAGTAGGGAAGTTCGTCTTCTTCCAGCTTGGCATTCACAAGCTCTGGTGTCTTAGGACACTGCCAGTAGGTTCAGCTTTGAAGTCTAATAAAGCAAATGGAAGTTTATATAAAAACAAACAAACTGGGCATGGAAGCTGACACCTGTAATTCCAGCACTCATGCAAGCTGGAACAGGAGGATTGCTGCCAGTTCAGGATCTGACTGGGTTAAGGTGTGACCCATGGATTTTGGACATCGATGGTCTAGATGTCCATAGGAGGCCCCCTGTGAACATGGCCCACCGTCTTTGAGCTTGCATGAGCCCAAAATAAACCTGGATTCTCTTACCAAAGAAGGATAATTATAAAGAGAAGAATGAATCGCTTATGTCAGCAAAGGAATGCTAATAGAGCTTCCTCCCTCCCTCCCTCCCTCCCTCCCTCCCTTCCTTCCTTCCTTCCTTCCTTCCTTCCTTCCTTCCTTCCTTCCTTCCTTCCTTTTTTCCCTTCCTTCTTTCCTTTGTTTTTCTTCCCAGAGGGTCTCACGCCACAACCCATACAGATCATGAACTGGCAGCAATCCTCCTGCTCCAGCTTGTATGAGTGCTGGAATTATAGGTGTCAGCCACTGTGCCCAGCTTGTTTTTTATAAACTTTCCATTTCCTTATCATACTTCAAAGCTGAGCCTACTGGCAGTGTCCTAAAACATCAGAGCCCACCCAGCCTTGGCCAGGCTGGTGAATGCAAGGCTTGAAGAAGACAGCTTTCCCTGCCTGCTGTGTGTGCTTGGCCACAGGAGTTGCATTCCCAGATATACCCATGTGGGGTTCCTTTCAAGGAAAGACCTGTGAAGGGCTGGGCTAGGCAAAACAACAGTCACCACAGATATCCACATCAAATGCTGGGGGCCAATAGAGTGCTGCCCTGTACCACACAGGGCTTTTGTAGTTTGGGGGAAGGGAGTAGATACTGAGATGAGATTATCCCAGATTATCAGGCTGGACCCAACCTAATAACAAGCCCTTGAAAGGTGTGTGTGTGTGTGGGGGGGGTTTCCAGAGGTGTCTGAGTTAGAGACCAAAGAAAGAGCAGAGGTTTGCTGGCCGAGGCTGGCTTGACCCACAGCTGACTGGGAGGATAGAGGAAGAACATCAGGTCAAATGTTATAAACATCTGACTATTGCCCTCTGCTGACAGCCACCAGGAACTGGGGACATTAATCTTACAACTCCAGCAACTGAGTTCTGCCATTCAGAACCAGCAAAGAAACAGACAGACCCTCCCTGAAGCCTGCAGCAAGGAGCAGAGTTCCCAGATATGACTCTGTGGAGCCCGTGCCAGGTTCTGGTTCGGAAATCGATACATTTGCCATGTTCCAATCTTAAGAACATAGCCAATTGTTACAGCAGGCACAGGGAATGAATACACACGGGCCGGCAGGAACTACTTTGCCTTTTAGGTGCCCGGGGATAAGGAAATGCCCCTGGATCTGCACAGAACAAGCTAATGGGGGAGAAAGCTCTCAAAGGGTAGCAGGAGATGCATTGCTTAAGATGAAAGGGGGTCCAGGGCACCTGAGTGAGTTTCTTGCTATGGCTGAAAAATTAGACTGGCACTGCACATATTTGTTCATTGAATAGCTACCATCTGGGGTACACAGAGGGCTCAGGCCCAGGGCAGGCAGGTGAGTTAAAGGAGCCGTGATGCCTTGTGTGTGGGGACTAGAGGGAACATAAGCATGCCAGAAGCTCTTCAAGTCAATTTGAGTTAAAGCAAGGCACCGGGCGAACAGTTCTAACAAGAGGCTCAACGAAGCTGCAGGATCATCCGCCATTTCTGCCTGGGCTACCAGGAGAGCAAGAAACTGGAAGATAAAGTAGGGGGTAAAGGGGAAACCTGGAAAGGTACCCAAAAGAATACAGAGAAGGAGAGTGGAAACTAAACTGCAGGAGAGAAAGGGCGTGGCCTCGTGGAGGCTGCCTCTTTCCGATGACATTCCAACTGGATCTGCCGCGCACAGATGCCCCAGTTAGAAACTCCTGCTCATCCACCCCACCCCACCCTTTGTCTCCTTTGAGGCAGACAAGGTCATCCATTTCAGATCAATCCGGACAAGAAGGAGCGGACATCTCTTTTTGTCGCGGAAACAGCTGGTGAGACAGGAAGGTGGTGGAAGCCCTGAAAGGCCTGAGGTTGTGGGTACAAAACCTCCCAAAGGAAGAGCAGAGACGCTTGTCTTCATGGAGGGCAGAGTGAAAGAGAGCCCACGTAGAGCCCTAGGGACAGCTTCAAAACTCTACGAGGCTAAGCATAGAAAGAGAAATGAGTTATCCTTACGCAGCTGCAAGACCACGCTGGGGCTAAGCACAAGCCCCCAGTCTGTCCTTAAAGCAAAAGATGGGGCAACGGTCTCAGCAGCCTGCCAGTCACCTGAGATACTGCCTGAGGGAGGTCAGTAGCCCTGGCTCTCATGTTCCTGGTACCTTGGGAGATTTTTGTCTTCTTTCATTCTAGGCCCCTTCCACCCAAGGTCCTTCTCAAAGCTACAAATCTCACTTCCCACCAGTTCGATTCACATTCTGCCAGGGCATATACATTTTAACTCTCAGGTTCTTCACTACTCAGAAGTGGCCAGGATTTTGTGAGTGTTCCATAGCCTCAGTAATGGTGTCAGGCCTTGGGACCTCCCCTTGAGCTGGATCTCACTTTGGGCCTGTCGCTGGACCTTCTTTTCCTCAGGCTCTTCTCCATTTCCATCCCTGTAATTCTTTTAGACAGGAACAATTATGGGTCAGAGATGTGACTGTGGGATGGCAACTCTATCCCTCATTTGATGCCCTGTCTTCCTGCCGGAGGTGGGCTCTATAAGTTCCCTCTTCCTACTGTCAGACATTTCATTTAAGGTCCCTTCCTTTGAGTCCTGGGAGTCTCTCACCTTCCAGGTCTCTGGTGTACTCTGGGATCCCCCTAACCTCCTACTTCTTGAAGTTGCCTGTTTTTATTCTTTCCGCTGGCCCTCGGGGCGTCAATCCTTTTTGACTGCCTTCCAAAAGACCCAACAAGCAACTGAAAGAATCAGATGCAGATATTTGCTCCCAACCTATGGACAGAAGCAGCTGACCCCTGTTGCTGAATTAGGGAAAAGCTGTAAGAAGCTGAGAAGGGCGATCCTGTAGGAGAACCAGCAGTCTCAATTAATCTGGATCCCTTAGATCTCTCAAATACTGGACCACCAAACAGACAGCATACACCACCCGATATAAGGCCCCCAACACACATACAGTAGAAGACTTCTGGGTCTGTGTTCTTTCAAAGATGATCCACCTAACCCTCAAGAGACTGGAGGCTCCAGGGAGTTTAGAGGTCAGGTGGGGTCGGGAGTGGGGCATCCACGTGGAGACGGGGTGGGGTGGGGAGGAGATCTTGGGTATGGAGCGGTCGGAGGGTGGATGGGGTGGTGGAGAATGGAATATCGAATGTAAAAAATAAAATTAAAATTAAATTAAAAAAAAGTGGCCAGGTTTTGCCCTCACCGGGTTGAGAGCCCCCTCTTGTGGTGAGAGTGTGTAATTGCAGCGCGAAGAGCCCCAAGTTGAACTTGATTCCAGTTATACCAGGGTCCAAAAAGAGAAAGGCAAGACATCTTGTGAAATAAGTTCGTAAAAAAAATAAATAAATAAATAAAAAACGCAAAGCAACAAAAAGGAATTGTAACTGGGGCCTACATTAAGGCAAAGTGTAGAGTCTTGCCTGTACACTTGGGAATGAGACTTGATCATAGTCTTCCTAGATAGCCGGCCGGCTGTTGAGAGTCCGTACCGTGTGAGTGGATGATACCGCCTGGGCTGGACCTTGAATTTTTTTGGCTCATAACATGCCTCACCAGTAGTCACAACCATGTCTCTTTCTTCCACCCTCCTAAATGCCTTCTGAAAGCCCCCTCCTTTTTCTCAGCTCAACTTGGACCAGTCCCCCTCCGTTCTCTCACCCCCTTAACGTCTCCTGTCTTCAGTTCATATTGATATCTTCCTATTGTCCTGCGAGTCCCAGTCAGTCAGCGCATGCACACCGGCTTTGACTAGGAATGAGGCTTGAGGTACCATAGAACACGGGATCAGATCACCTTTAAATCACCCAGCCCTTCTTCCACTTTGCAAACATTGCTTGGGTTTCAATGAAATGTGTAGCACTGTGGTAAACACTAGGAATGTGGACTGAATAAAACAGCCAAGGCATTTGCGCCTATGGGATGTAGACTGAGGAGTTTCCAATACAAATATATACTTTGCGCTCTGAAAGGGGCCCGTGAAATAAGCAAAGTGAGGATGCTGGAGACGGGAGGATGAGTATCTAGTTATCTGGGGAGGGAAAAGCAGCCAGATCAAGGGACCAGCAAGTTCAAAGGTCAAAGGTCCCAGGGTGTTTACCAACATCCATAATTTACTGTTGTTTCACAGACATTTGTATATGCTGTATTGATGCACATATGTGAACGGGAATACACAAGCAGGAAATATGGAGATATATATTAATGCATTATCAGAAACAATGTGAAGAAATCCATGTTGGCGTGTTATGCTTTCAGACAATGGAGTGCTTACAAATGCATCCGAGTCCCTAACCAGATGCTGGGTTTCAGGGACAGATTTCAGGTGAGTGTCCTGGTTGCTCTGTATTGCTGTTGGAAGTTTGGGCTCATGGGAACATGCAGGGCTCTACAGCTTAACATCTGTATTCAAAACTAATGACGTAATGCCCCTGCCTTCCTGTTTTTGCATATGGAACTTCAGAACCAAGACTTTTTCTTTTCTTGCTACCACGGCTATTTTGTCACAGAAAGTAGTCTGGGTGACCTGTTGTTGTTGTTGTTGTTGTTGTTGTTGTTGTTGTTGTTAGAAGAAAAATCCTAATTACTCCAAGCTATGTTATGAAGTTTTGGAGGCCAAGAGGTTCCATACAATCTTTTGGTGCAAAAGAAAACAGAAACAAACAAAACAACAACATCAACAAAACTCTGTGTACCAGGAAATGGCAAATCGGAAACACTTCAGTTTGAAAAAGAATCTGATATAGAGACAGACGCAGGCTCTGTTTTACTCAGCTAGGCGCCTTGGTAGCCGCTCTGTGGGAAGAGTGGGGTTTGGGTTTCTAACAGAGAGGTGGCGATACACTGCCTGATACATTGTATCTTTCTCTTCAGCAAATTCAAGCCACAGAGCAAATGAGAGCAGCCCAGCTGACCGCTCAGTCTCACACACAAAGCAAAGATGTCCTGCATGAAATCAGTGCCCACGGAGTTCAAACGCACACCTAGAGTTTGCTCCAAGCAATGCGTCCCTCCAACTTCTCCCACGGAGGAGTTTAACAGGCCCAAGCTGTGAAGATGAATTTACAAAACAACCCGTTCTTATCTCTAGACGAGAATATTATCACATTAAAAAAAATCAGTGTCACTTTGGAATTTGAAACAGATACGCCCTCTAGCTGTTAAAGTGAGTTTTGTTTATATTGCATCTTATTCCAGAACAAAACTTTAAAAATTAGGAAATAATGTATTCATCCTGTAGAATCTAACTTGGCAGGTTTGATTTAGTTTTAAGGTCATGGTTGAATGGTAGTTTCATTTTTACAGAGTTTATATTATCTAAATATAATAAAATTTTATAGAATCTACCAGAGTAATAGGATTTATAGAATATAAATTCTGTAAAACAGAAAAGATACTTTACAATATTAGAATTTGTAAGTTTTAAACTTTGTAAGAAGTCCTTTTTTTTATTATTTAATTTTTATGCCTATGGGTGTTTTGCCAACATGCATTCCTGTGCACAAACAAGTGCAGTACCCAAAGAGGCCAAAAGAGGGCACTGGATCTCCTAGAGCTGGAGTTTCAGATGGTTTCAAGCCACCAGGTGGATGCTGGGAATCAAACGTAGGTCCTCTGGAAGAGCTGTGCAGCTGTGCAGTGTGGTGAATTTGTGTGTGTGTGTGTGTGCAATTGCACATCCTTCTATCTATAAATAACAGGATGCTGTCGTCACCCAAAAAAACAATCTCTCCTTTCTAGCCCATACTCCCTATTTACCCTGTTTGTGGCTCCCATTCCTGTCCCTCTCACTGTAAATTAGATTTACTTATTTCTGAATATCATAACAGTGGAATCTTACATTAATATTTGTTTGAGTCTGACTCCATTGGATCAACAAATACTTTCAAAGATTCCCTTATAGTGCTGCATTAAACAGCTCCTCAAATTTTTTTTTTTTATTGTGGACTAGTATGTTGCTGCATTCAATTTTTCCATCCATTCATTCTCTCACTAATGGAGATCTGGGCTGGTTCTACCGTGGATAGTGTTTCTGACAGATCTTAATGGAGGTGAAGACTGGGCTAGATGGAGATAAGAAATGAACTGATCAAGGAACAGTGGGAGAGAGGGTGGGGTGGGAGCTGGTAAGAGGACTAGGGCACCTGCTCTGACAGTGTCTTCTAGATACGGCAGGATGTGGCACCCATCGAACCTCAGCAACATGGTTTCCTAAAGAAGACTTAAATAATGGCTGCAGTCGTTGAAACACTAATGGGGGTGAGGGAAATTTCACAAAGCCCCACCTCTAGATGAAGAACTGTGGGTAGGCAAAGGATTTAGGGGGAGGGAGAATCAGTTTTCTCCAGGTATTAATGGCCTGGTCAGCCTGAGACACATGCATATGTGAACAACACTAAATGTACTCAGAAGGATATGTGTGTATGTATGTGTGTATGTATGTATGTGTGTGTGATTGTGTGTGTGTGTGTATGTATGTGTGTATGTATGTATGTGTGTGTATGTGTGTGTATGTATGTGTGTGTATGTATGTATGTGTGTGTATGTATGTATGTGTGTGTATGTATGTATGTGTGTGTATGTGTGTGTATATGTGTGTGTATGTGTGTGTGTGTGTGTGTATGTATGTAATCATAGAAGATGAAGTCATGAATCTGAGAAGGGATAGAGGGAGGGAGGAGTTGCAGGAAAGAGAGAGAAAGTCAGATAGGAATGATCTAAAAACAGTGTATTCACGTATGGAAATTCTCAAAACTTATTAAAAGTTTTTTTTTTTTAAATTAGCTGAGAATTCTAAGTTATCAGCATAGATATTTTTACACATTGTTGGAGATACGTTATTGCAAGTTCCTGGCAGAAACAGAACACATCTTTGTTGCACTCTAGAAAGTGTCTGCCTCAGAATTAGTGAGTATCCAGTTCAGTCTATTCAGTTCAGTACAGTGATAATGGGTGCACACGCATGTATAGAGTCCCTGATGGGCTTGCTGGCTTTTCTGGTGAAAAGGGCTCTTTCCCACTGTCTCAGTAAACAATGGCAACCTCTGACCCTTCTCATCGGGGCATGCTACTGAGCAGAAAGCAATAGAAGTGGGTGTCACCCATGCAAATGCCTCACTCAGACAAGAAATTTAACCAATGATTATTATTTACGATGCACAGCTGCAAAGTCATCCAGGAAGGAACTTATTCAAAGATCTCCTTTGCACACTGTTAGCCAAGGTAAATATTGTAATTACCGTATGTTGACTCTTGAATGACACAGGTATTATCTGGATCTGTGCAATTCACCTGTGCTGATAGATTCTTAGCTCTCACCTATGTTTTCCTAAGCCCTCACTACTTCACCAGATAAATGTATGTTTTCCCTCACATTTCAGAGGAGGAATCAGGTTGAGGGCATTGGGTAAAGTCAACTCATATTCTTAGTATCTAGTGGAGCCAGACTTTGACCTGAGATTGCCACATTCCAAAGACCGTTCATGCTTTTACCCCAAGACAACAGTGAGTTAACATAGCATGGCTCCTACATGTAGAAGACATATAAATGCAGATGACTCTCCCATGATGTTGAAGACCTCAAATACCTCTGTTCCAAAACACCAGCACACAGACTCCACAGATTTCCATCAGCACAGAGCCCTTTCAAGGAACTTAGGTAGACAACAAAGATGTGTCTGATGTGCTGAGAGTAACAGACTCCAGTGATGTTCTGCGCCACCCCAGCCAAAAACATCTCATTTTTTGTTTTTTTTTTCTACATTAAAATAGCATTATTTTGATTGTGAGCTTTTTGTCACTGCATTTCAAATGAGACAGCTACTTTAAAAATAGCTTAGAATGGAAGGAAGGTATTTTTAGGTTGGAAACACAGGTAGTGACGAGCTCAGATCCTAGTGACAAGGCTTTGAGTATGAGCTTTCTCGATTCATCCTGGTTCTGTAGTAAGAACATCCGTGGAAAAGTCAGCTCCCTTCACAGCATGGCAGTGTCTTCAGGATGCATTGCACAGGTACGCAGGTGACGGTATGGAGACTATCTGAGGGAGATGTTGTTGAGTCCAATGTTTTGCACGTGTCCTGAGAGGACATCGTTTCCATGATTTAAGTATTCAGAACTAAGCAAGGTAACAACAGGTAAGAGCGTTCCATCTGTGGGCAATTACCCTGCTTAGAGACAGTCCAGGTTTCTTCTGAACAGTAGGGGATGATAGAATGATGGAAAGGGGATTCAGAGACGTTTGCACAGCTGTTTTCCAGTGCATGGGAGGAGCCTAGCTATAGCAACGAGTTGTTCACTCAGCTTTGAGACCTTCCTTACACCAGAGGGTCTCGACCTGTGGGCCGCAGCCACTTTAGGGATCCCATATCAGATAGCCTGCATATCAGATATTTACATTACAATTCATAACAGTAGCAAAAATACATTTATGAGGTAACAACGAAATGATTTTATGGTTGGGGACTACCACAACATGAGGAAATGTATTAAAGGGTCCCAGCATTAGGTGGGTTAGACTATAAAGGGCAGACAAACGGAATGGATGTCCACCCTGAGCTGGACACCATATGCCCTCCTGATCACCTGTCTGGGAAGGTGAGCGGTGAAAACAGGGGGTATCTAAACTAGCAATTGTCTTCTTCAGAGACATGCTATCTGGGTTCTCAAACTTCTCCACAAATGGGTGTTTAATTCCTGTAAGTATTAGGGTTTTACAGCAACTGACCCAATCATTGCCAGCGCTTCAGAGCTATTACCTCAGGGCTCGAGATGATTCAGCGATTGAGAGCACACTGGTTGCTCTCCCTGAGGACCCTGGCTTTATTCTCAGCACCCACATAGCAGCTCACAACCATCTGGAATGCCAGTTTTGAGGGATCTAACACCCTCTTCTGGCCTCTGTGGGCACTGTATGGAAACTGTGGTACACAGACACGCATACAGTCAAAACACCCGAATACATGAAATAAGAATGAACAAATCTAGAAAAAAGTTAACAACAAAGTATGATAATCTCCATGTAGACAAAGGTGTAGAGAGATAAGGAGCTCTCACTGAATAGTGACATCCTTGGGAAGTATAAATGGTAGAACAATTTGGCAGATACTTTGGCAATACATATGAAAATTTACCATTTTAACAAGACCCTTCAATAATTGAATTATTTTCCTCCTTCTCTTCCTCCTCCATCATCATCATCACTAGCAACATTAATATGTGTGTGTATGTGTGTGTATGTGTGTGTGTGTTTGTGTGTGTGTGTGTGTGTGTGATAGGCACCCATGCTCCAGAAATCCTTATGGAGTTTAGGGGGACATCTTTTGGGAAATGGTTCTCTACTTCCACCACGTGGTTCCTAGAGATAGAATTTGGGTTGCCAGGCTAGTCAACAGGTGTACCTCCACCCACCGAGCCAGCTCACTAGCTCTCCACATTATTTTTGAGAAGAGATGTTTTCACTGAACTTTCAACTCATCTTTTCAGCTAGGCTGCCTAACCAATGAGCTTGAAGGATCTGTTTATCCCCACTGCCCTATCCCCAGTGCTGGGGCTATAGCCATCATGGGTCTTGTTGCGGTGTGAGGGATCTGAACACAGAACTTCAAGCTTACACAGTGAGCACTTCACCCACTGAGTCATTTCCCAAGTTTTATTGCCAGAAGTTTTAGAAGTAAGTAACCTGAAGATGAGAGAAGCTGTTTTATGGTTGCTTTCGTTCACATTTTGGTGCTCATTGGTGAGTTGGGCAGTTTCTCTGTGCACTCTGGCTGTCCGACTTTCTCTTTAGGGAATTGTTAGGTTCTCTGCTCATTTATGGGCTATGACCTCGATGTTATTCATAAGAATTATATAACCTGGCTACATAGTGAGGCTGCGGTCCACTTAACTGTAAGATTTTGTATATGATTTAGGCGCCCGACTAATCTTGCCTAACGTTGAACTCAAAGTGAGAAAAATGTCTATGTGGCAAAACCAGAAAACAATAATAGTCCACTTCTGTATTTATGATGGATCACGAATTGTTACTCAAGAAGAAGTGTTAGTTAATTTTCTTACTGGGGACTCTGATGCAGTAAATTGGGTCTTTCACAGGAAACCTTAAAATACAGCAATTATTCAACCATGACCCCAGATTTGCCACCATCAGGATGTGTCTCCTACTGTATATCAAGTGGAAAATATGAAATCAATTAAAATACATCAGTATGTCACTGATAAGACATATTTTCCCCTGGTCAGCAAAGAATGAGCCGCAGCCTCCCAAATGGTCACTGTGTTCACATGCTACATTCTGAAGTCTTGGGTCAGACATAGCAAAGCAGAGACATGCTGGACACGACTCTAAGATGGACAGCCTGTCAGGGTTTCTACAGATGCCTCCAGAGGCAGCTTCTATCACGTGAAGGATTCTAATGCCCAGGCTGAGTGAGTGACCAAGTGCAGTTGTGCATCATTGCTCTGTGATGGACCCAACATCACTTCCTTTTTTAAAGCCCAGATCTGTACACTGAATCTAATCCCTAGAGGTAGGACGCATCTTGCCCTCAATAGTTGCTTTAGTTCTTCAATTATAGTGTAAAATGAATGGTGACAGATTGCTTTATTCCTTCTGTGTCAACCGAAACACCCACGGGGTACATAATTTGGTGATCAAAGCCGTAACTGAAGGAAGTTCAGGAAGGCTCCAAAAGACAGTCTGATATCTAATTTGCAAAGGCAGAGCATAGAAGGGGAATTAGTGAGCATTTAGCTAAAACGTTCTCAGGGGCAGGGACCCATGGTAATAAATAAATGGGATCATTCCAGCTTGAAGGGAGCCACCCGTGGGAGACTGCTGCCTTACATTGGGATCACAGCATTCCATCGACCTAAAAGCAGAGCTGTCTCTGGAATTTCTAGGTCAACAAAAGATGCAGAAGAGATACTGAGGCCTAACAAAGTGAGGGGCTCACAGGCATCCTTGAGACGTGGTTAAGAATACTCTAGGCTTACAAATTAAGAGTATCTAAATCTTGACTGCTGTAGCTGTGGTAATGATTATTCACACATCATGAAAAACAGCTGAGACAAATATCTAAGTAGAATTCCCACAATCACCATGATAAACTATGGGTTTATTCAACTTCACACAGAGAATCTATGTCCAACAGTGTGGGCTTTTATTAAATGTATTCAGTGTATAAATATAATGTAACCGCAGGGAGAAAGATATTTAATCTGTTTTTTTTTTTTCATGTGTTCTGAGAAAGACTTCATTCAACCTCTCCCAGAGGTGAATTACTGAGGACCAAGAAAAAAAAATCCAAATCCATCACAGATTATATTAACCAAACTTTAGATAAGGGACTTTTATTCATCATCTCCCCCTGCCGCCTCTTCATTTCCTCCATTCCCCCAAACAGAAAATGTTTGTAACATGGACATGACTGGATGGAAGGCTTATTCATCCATGATGCTTTTCCTTCTTCAAAGAAAACTATGAGTCTACCGGAGAGATTGACGAGGCGGGTTAGGAATAGAAGCACATGATTCACCCCGAGTGATTTTAGCGCAGCTCCTTCACCATGATGGAGAAGTAGAAGCCTGTTGCCTTATCTGGGTTTTGCCGTAAGAAGACCCTTGGCTTATCCTTTCTAGATACTTTGTGGCCTTCTGTCCAACTCATATCAGTGATGGGTGTTGTGTCCCACTTGGGACAGGGGTATTTACACAGTTAATGTCAAGTTCATATATAGATGTTGTTTAAGTCACTCTCTGGTCGTCTCTTGTCTGTCTGAGCTCTGATGTTCATGTGAGGGGTTTGTGCTTACATTTCTGAATGTTTCTATAAAACTGCTGACATCTCACCACATTTATTTACAAGGTTCAGGCTCAGGACTTCAGGACTTTCTTAGTTATTTATTCCTAAAGCATTGTTTCTGTGTAAAAGCCCCCTTTTGGTATAAGTGGAGTATATGTAAGCACATGTTTGTGTGTGTGTACATGTGTGTTGTATACATTAATAAATTACTTCTGTATTATGAATATTAACTGTCTCTCTCTTTTCCATTCTTTCCCTTTCTGCTACCTATGCCTTTTGCATAGTTTCTCCTCTCCTGAATTCTACTAGATTGAGTAGCTTCTAGTTCTTCTTTCCTGATCAGTCCATGAAAATCAGGTATTTTGTTGCTATTGTTTTTGTGGCCAGTTTTAAAATGTTTTAAAGACCAACTCAAAGTTTACTCTCTAGAGTAAAACAAACAAGGACCTTAGACTCCTCTGTCTCCAGCTCCTGCTTCCCATGGCTGTTGGTGTGTCAGTTCTACCTTGCTTTAATGCCTTCCCATCAAAGGCATCATTGTTACCCACTCTTTGCTTGAATGAAAAGACGTATCAACTGCTTTCCCACTCAACCCCCTGACCCTTCTGAGCTCTATCGCATTTCAGGAAATGTGTCCTCTGTTGTACGTTAGTATTCAGAAAAGTAAAATTAATTGTTTTGTTTCTTATACACTCTTTCTTTTTAAACAATATTCCCTTGTATGGAAGGCATGGAATACACACTAAGGGTGTGTGGTGTCTGAGTGTGAGCGAAAGCTGTTCAGGACCATGAGTTTCAGGTATGTCCTCAGCCATGCAGACAGCGCCCTGATAGACTTAAAACAGTTCATTGCAACAGATAGGCTTTCTTATAGCCCTTGTTTGTCAGTTGCCACCCCTGACACTCAGACAGCTATTCCTAGCCATTAGTTTTTCCTATTTTACATTTCATATGAATAGAACCATGCAGCAATTGCTCTTGTTTCTGGCCTGTTCAATCAATACAATGTTTTGGAAGATTGCTGTGTTTATCTGTAATTGTTTTTCTTCATCCCATATCATTATCACTCTGAAGAGATAGTTTAAGAGGGTATAGAATTCTGGGGCAATCATTGTCTCCTCATATTTAGAAGAGATGATGCCGTTGTCTTTAGTCTTCATTATTGCTGAGCAGCTCTATCCTGGCAATGCAATTACTTCTCCTTTGATGACTGCTTCCTGTGGTTATTTACTTTCTCCCCTCTAGGTTTAAAATATTTCCCTTTGTCTTTGGAGTGCTAAAATTCCGTGTTGCATCATGGTGCCAGTTTGCTTCAGGGAATAGTTAAAGCATGCACAGATGTCAATGTCCATCCCCAGTCTACAGCCTTATGACCCCTTCCTTTAGAAGCCGACCTCAGAACCGCAGACAACTGTCCTGGGAGGAGAGGTGTGGACTCCCTCATCAGTTCATAGAAGAATGAAAAGAACCATGGGGTGCTTAGCTCATAGGGTTTATATTGTACATCTAAGACTTACATTTCTCTGCACACACAGGTCAAGTCCTGACTACTTGAATATATGGGAATCCAGGAGGGTGTCTGTCTCTAGAGCTAGCAGCTCCCAGCTGCTACCATGGCTTGTCTTCTCTGGCTCCTCTGAGCTTCCACTTCCTTTCTTCTACCCACTGACTTCTTGTTTTCTTTATTTTTATATGTATGGGTGTTTTGACTGCATGCCTATCTATGCCCCATGTTCATGCCTGGAACCATTAAAGGACATCAGAAAAGGGTATCAGATGATGCCTCGGGACTGGAGTTACCAGTGGTTATGAGCTGTTGTGTAGGTGTTGGAAATCAAATCTGGGTCCTCTATGAGGACATCCAGTGCACTTAAACACTGAATTATCTCTCCAGTCTCTTTTTCTTTCTTTTGATCTCAATGATCTCATGATACTAAAAAAAAAAAAAAAAAAAAAAAAGTTAGAAAAGGTTTAACCAGTTTTTATAACTCTGTTTGGACTTTGTCTGCTGTCCTGCTAGAAGCAGACCCATTTCACTAACTTTTCTGCCTTTACCTAGGCTTGTGAGTGGTCAACAGTCAGGTCTTTGTAGGCAGAGACTTACATCCTGGTCATTGCTACCACAGCCAATGCAAGCAAAACCACCTGCTCTATAGTGCACTGGATCTAATGCTGCACGATCTGTATGACTGATGGGCGGGGCTCACTGATGCCAAGTGGACTGCCCACACCTTTGCCTTGGACCCAACAAAAAGCTGATTTGTCCTTTAAAAATGGTTATTTCTTTGTCCTAAGCAAGCTGCTCTTTAATGAGGGCAGTTAGAATACTATTGATTTCCCAACAGCCCTGTTACCACTCACCAGCTATTTTATACTAGGCCTCGAAGACTTTTTTCCTCATCACCAAGAGAAAGATAATAAAAATTCTTACCATAGAGCACCATTGTGAAGGCAAAATATGTGGCTGCATATTAAGCAGGCAGCCCCCAGTAAAGCCTCACTAATCATTAGTATTGTTAAACAATGTGAAAATATCATTTACTTAATTTGCATACCCAAGAAGCAGATAATGTATAAGCTGATAATCTAGCCACAGTGAAAGATGCATTTCATGAAAAGGAATAAAATGGAATAGCTAGATATAACAATGCAGACTTTGCATATGCTGGATATAAGGGCAAACCCTGACATGTAGTGCTTTGTAAGTCTACGAGTGGATGCCTGAAACCTTGAACAGTGACATTGCACTTATTACATTTTCCTTATACATAAATACTATGATAATGGATGCCTTAGCTATCAGGTGCAGTTGGGGGTTAGCATAGGAATAACTAATACTAAAGCAGGCCTATAATAATATACTGTAATGTATATGAATGGACTCTCTGTCTCTTTATCTCTAAATAGTCCAATTCTTTTTTGTACTGCATCTTATTTTCAGAGCATGGATGACCATAGAAAGTAAAACAACGCATAAGATATTACTCTATGTAAAGTAATTATTTTCAAATACTATTCAACAAAAACACCATGTTCAGGCTTAGAGAGATCGTGTAAAAGCAGAAAGAAATTAACATGGGGAGATACAGCAATGAGCGATGAGGCAAGGTCCTGTCTCAGTGAGTAAGTCAGTGCGTGGAGAAAGACCACACTGGAGAGTGTATTTTGCAGTGACTGGCTTTTGTGAGGGTGTGACTCACTGCAGGCTCATGACAAACAGCCCAGTGTTTTAGGGAAAGGTTAATATTATGACAAGGTCGATGCTATCAGTCTATAGAATGTGTCCTGGGTGCTCAGGACCAGCGTAAAGCAGTGACCTCAGATGGAGAGTAGAATGAATCCTGCCACACCACACCATCGAAGGACATTTCATAAAGAACATCTGCCTCCAACCTCAGAGGCTCCCTGGAGCCTCAACAGCAGGTGATGTGGGGATACGGATGGCTCTGTCCATCTTATAATTTACTATTTATGGGTCTAGGAGACTAGGGTATTGGTGACTGGGGCTGCTACAGTAATCTCTTCTGCTATCAGAAGTGAGAGAGGGGAAGGCGATCAGTTTCCCAACTTAGGCTTTTCATTATTGTCCCCAAGATGCATCAGTTGTAATCACTTGCTGAGCTCAAAATACAGAGGACGGTCAGTCCATGCACACTTAAGAAGTAGGTGGTCACTACAAGGCCAAATCCAACACTAGATTTCAATCACAGCAAGATTGTACCTCTTCTTGTAAATATTATCAGTACTTTCAAAGCACTTCAGATTTTTACTGGCTCTACTTCTATTCCTGCTTTAATTAAGTTAATGATATAAGGATGACAAATACACATATGCACATACATGCATTATAAACGCCTATACTGTTCTGTTCAAAGAGAACAAACTAACCTGCCTAAATAAAAACTTAAAATTTACTTATTTATATATAACTTAAATATTATTTATTATTTTTATGTGTATCATCTATGGAGGCCAGAAGAGGGCATCGGATCCCCGGCGACTTGGGTTACTTGATTATAAGCTGCCGTGTGAGTGCTGGAAATCTAACTCAGGTCCTCTGGAAGAGCAACAAGTGATCTCAACTGCTGAGTCATCTCTCCAGCTCTGGCGATCTCAAATGCTGAGTCATCTCTCCAGCTCTGGTGATCTCAAATGCTGAGTCATCTCTCCAGCTCTGGTGATCTCAACTGCTGAGTCATCTCTCCAGCTCTGGCGATCTCAAATGCTGAGACATCTCTCCAGCTCCTCAAGTAGAAAATTTTAATTCTGAGCTTACATTTATGACAGTGCTCTTTTATAATACTGGCTTTAAAAAAAAACAAACAAACACGGAAGTTAAGAGCCAGTCTGACAGAATGGTATTGGTATTGAGCAAAGCTCTAGAGAAGCCATTACTTAACATTCACTATCACTATTAATTCCATACAAGGTTGCTTCTACAATTTACTTTATTTCTTCAGAAATGAATGGTTTGGTTTTTTGAACGGAAATCATCAGATGATACATAAAGCTGTCTGCTAAGGTTTGCTCTGGCCTTTGGCTGCCCCAGGCCAGGCTATTTCATTTGTAGATTGAAGCCTTTTTCACACAAACCTCAAGCCCATCTTGGCCTGTAAACTTAAAATGACCCATATTGAGAACACCCTAAATAAGATGGACTACAGGATGTTGCTTACATTGATTTCTATCATTGTCAATAAATTGAGATAAAAAAGTGTAGCCAGCTCCAAAGGTCACTTTTCTACCTAGATTGACTTGTTTTCCCCATTTGTAAAAGTGGTCTTTGAAATTAAAAAAACAAAACAAAACAAATTGCAAGTGAATGTCCTGTCTCAGTAGAAAGGGGGAGAGCATCAAACATTCTTAAAGGCTGCAGTGCACAGCTGCCCTGCCACTAATAGTTTCTCAAGACACAATTTAAAATACAACGTCTATCCTCTGAAGTGAAAACATTCCATTTAATTCAGAAGTAAAATAGTTACTGTGTGGGTTAATGTAATTACATTTTTGCACGGTTACCAAACCAGGGCAGTGGTTTGATCAGCTTCACCCAGTGCCTGTGCATAGAGAATATATCACTCCCAATTTAACTGATGACCTAGCTTTAATTTTCAGCCCACTTTTCTAGAGAGACTGGCCTGTCCATTAAGACCAGATCACTAAAGGACCAGCAGCTCCACATCCGATGGCTTCTGACACTGTGGTACCCAGCTTGCCCCAGGATACAGAGTGGACAGGAAGCAGGGCCTTCTAGCATTGATTGTTTCCATAGTACCCAGCTTTTGTTGATGTGAAAGTCACTAGGACAGAGTGTGGAGAAACAGAGGGTAGCCACCCTTCAATGCGGCATTCACTGAAGCTGCAGGCGTCTCAGAGGTCCAGTCTCCCACAAGCACAAACACAAAAATGTGACGTCCCAACCCTGAGTCCCAGAACTCCTGTTTGAACATTCGCTCTGACTTCTGCACTTCTGATAAGTACATCTCAGTTTCAGAAGGACAAGCAGAAGAGTGATGGACCTCACACCCAAACACAGTCTGAAGAGGGGGCAATTTAATCTCTGCAGCAATGCTCTGAACCCAGTGACAACAGTAATGGACTCAACATCAAATGACAATCTCCTCTCAAGAGCTTTATGAATATTAATAAATCCATTACAGTGCAACAGTTAAAAACAAAAGCCTGTCTTCGCTTTTGAGCGGTAACATTTCTGACCTACTAGAGGGCCATTTCCTCTCATTTCCACAGGTTATGGCATGGGCTCACCTTTATAAATGAGGTTAGGAGGTCGTGCGATCTCTGCGTGCTCCTGAGCAGTTGACCACAGGGAAAGCCCCATGACTTCAATCTGTCAGGTTCTAAGTAAATAACCAATGTGTGCTTCATTCCGTGAGAGTTGGGACGAGATAGGTGGTGCTGTCTCCCAGACATCTGAGTGGCTCTTGGATGAAAATCAGAAAACGAGCTGGGCAAGATGAGGGACCCTGGAACCACAGAGCATTGCTGATGGAAGATGGGAGCCACTGCTATTGAAGACAGAACACTGTTTCT